>NW_019417191.1:94863-99991 GCF_000390285.2 Anoplophora glabripennis | reverse complement strand
AAAAAAAAACAAAAAAAAAGCCCAGTGAACCGCGAACCCTGAGGAAGAGAGCTACATTGCTGAGTAAACATAATTGCAGAATTAGATTCATATAAGGTAAATATCATATTTGGTTAAATCTAACCTGGCGCTCAAGAAATTTCATTTAATTAATTTATGAAACAAAAACTTTATTATTATGATAATCATACAATAAATATCATTTATTCATTTACTTATTTAACCATCCATATAAATATAATTATTAATTATTATAATAAATTTTCAAGTGACCGTATAGGCGATAGAAAAAGACTTATGCAAAAGTTACTTGTAGGTATGATTACTTCTGGAGGTGAAGAACTGTTTGACTTAAAAATACAACTATTTCTCCGTCATTTTGATCGTCTTAGACACAATATTTAGATAGTTTAAAGCGGGAGGCGACACGAACTTCAGGAAAACGAGTTTAACTTTAAATTATCTAAAACGAAGCATTTAAACGAGTCAACGAACTCGCTAATTGACTAAGCGTTCTGCCGTTTAGCCAGGAACAATAAGTTGCCCGGATGACGGTGCATAGCACGGCCGGCAAAGGTCTAAACTCGATCTGCGCCCGATTGTGATGCAAATGCGAATTGTTGCTTCTCACAGCGACTTTTCTGACTGAAGCTGTCTCCATTTTAATCGGATAAACAACGCCAAATATCTTTTCCGTTCTACGAGTTCCCCAGTGGTAATAATATATTGCCCCTGCCTCGCACTCGTCGAGACGAAAGTCGAAACGTAGTTCAAATAAAATAGAAAAAGAAGGAATCGATCTTTGAAGCAGTCAGTATCTGTTACGATTAATTTGTATAGTGCTTACAAGGTGTGACACGAGGTTACATGCTGAGCCTATTATTGCTTGCAATAGTTTATATTTCCAACTAGTCATAATACGTCTGAAGTAAAAGGTTAAAAAAAAGAGAATGAAGATAATAAAAATAAATCTTGTATACTCACATCAGAAGTGGGATCTGTTTAAACCAATGAAAAAAGTTGAACAAAAAAGCTTTTTTTAATTAACTGTCGTCTCCAGTGAGGACGCTTTGCATCCATTTGCGTCATTCAGCGCAGTTGGTAGACATGAGACAAAAAAAAACGTCCCAAGCCTGTCTTACCAACCGGGTATTGGTAAAATTAATTAATAAGTCACCCTCTGCTCTTGGAAACGTCTGTTCTAAGCCTCTTATAACTACGAGCACAACAAATTAGTAGGGAATTAATTTTTTATGAAGCCGTCGAGCGCTTAAGCGTGTTTTCTACGTAACACTTTTATTACTATTTAAATCGTGAAAGTTTTACAGTTGTTGAACTAAAAAAGGGTGATTGGTTCCATGTGGGATGGGCTGACTGACGCGATGGGGATTAACTCGCTTGAGCTTAGTTTGTGTAAAGCAAAATCAGACTTTTTATATACGTTCGTAACGATAAAATGAATTACTTCACAGGCGTAGCTCTAAAAAAAATAGTGAACCTAGAAGGCGTCTCGTAACATAACCTCAAAATAGTGTCACAGGCAAGTAATAGAAATAAATTCTACAAAAATTGCTCGAAATGATCCCTACGAGCTAATAAGCACGCTTCTAAGCGGCAGTGAAAATTATCTCGCATTGTTCACACTTCCCGTTCATTGATACCATATCCGCTAATTCATGATTTGATTAAGACATTTTGTAATAAAACAACATCAATCTACAATCGTTGAAAGTAGATAAGACATATCCACGCCCAAACCATACAAATAACCACATTGAACTTGATCTTGTTACTGGGTTGATTAAGAGGGGTGATGCAGGGTCAACCTAAGTTTCGCGTAATAATTATTAAATAATTTTTTGCAACACGCGACACTTTAGATCACAAGTTGAAAATTATTTATTTTCACCACGTCCTCTATTACCCCTTTGGAGGAATACTCTTATTTCAGACACATCCCGTATGTGTTGTGAAACAAAAAAGTAGATCCTGGTCGTCTTTCTAATCCTTGAAAGACTACACCGACCAAATTAGGACCTGCGGTGTGTGCTCCACGATGCGGAAGATCAAGGAGGCCATGCTGCAACCGCCGGCAGATGTCGTGCACGTCGTTGACGCCACCGCTGCCTTTGATCCTAGAAGTTGATACTCGATTCCGGCCGGATCGGCGGCAAATTGGATGTAGGGTTCAATCAGGGCTTCAGAAATACGAAGAGAAACGAAAAATCTAATAAAATAAACATAAAATACAAGCGTATTTCAACAGGATCGTACAAATCAAAGGTTTTGTCAGGGTAGATGTCATAAATTTGTTATCTCCCATGTTTTACTTGTTTTTTTTAATTTCCCCAAATTTGAAAACAAAGACTGTCAATAATAATCAATAAACCTTCTGCACTTAAGCTTTTTTATTTAAATTTTGGGGAAAATGTCTAAAAATATTATGATAAGTCCTAGATTATTTAGTTACAATAGCCTCTACAACTAATATGGTTGCAGTTTAAAATTTTAAATAGTAAGAATTAATTAGCTACTTATTTACTAAAACAATATATGTATACTTAATCTAAGTAAAAACAAACCTAATTACGTCAGTACAAAATCTTCTCAAAGTTTCTACAGTTCGTTAAAATAAAGCTGAATTACTTGCTGCCTCGCTAAAGATATGTCCTCAAAAAAATATAAGCGACAAACTTCAATCAAAATGTACACCCACCGAGGTCGTTAACGGTTTGATAATGGTGCTGTATTAGTACTAATATATTCGGTATCGTGGTAAAAATTACATTTGGTTATACAGGGTGATTCATTAACAATGGGAAAGTCCAAACCTGAAGATACTACAAGTGAAATGGTGACCATTGGCGCAAACATGCCTTATCCGAAAGTTGATAGTTTCGGAAATACAGGGCGTTGAAAGTTAAAATTTAAATCGTTTTTTTGCGATTATTCTGAAAATATGTAGGTTAGGAACTTGAAAATTTTTGGAACTATATTTTTTTAGGCAAAGAATAAGATGCGTGTTGTAATTTCAGCATTGCTCATAGAGGGCGCCACTTACGACCAATTTTACCGAAAATTTAGTTAATAACTTTTTACCCTGTATATTTAACATGGAACTGGATTCAAAATCTGAAAGAGCTATCATTTTTCCATTAATTATGTACTATTGTTTCATTTCGGTGTCTTGATCTGTTTTAGAGAAAAATCGATTTAACGAACACTAAGTTTTGATAATATGAGAAATTAAAAGCGAAACAAACCAAGTGTTTCTTTATGTTATTACAACAATTAACGATAAAACAAATAAAATACGTAATTATGATTTAAAGTAATTGTTTGAAGAATCTACCGTTGACACTAATATACTTTACACGTTTTCTGAGAGATCTTCGAGTTTGAAACAACATATTGGGATTGCGTCTGACTTTGTTGGCAGCTATTTGTATTCTTTGCCACAACTCTTCACACGAACCAATAGATTATTTGTAAACTATATCTTTAATTCGAGACCAAATAGAAAAATTAAGAGGACTGAAGTTCGGACTTCTGGATGGCCAAGCAAAAATGCTTAGATGGCCAATCCAGCGATTTGGAAAAACTGCATCTAAATATGCACGCACTGGCCAAGAAAAATGCGGTGGAGTGCATGACCACATGTTTCTTCTTAAATAAAGTGGAACTTCTTCAAGCCGTGGAAGCATTTTTACTTGGCCACCCAGAAGTCCGGACTTCAATCCTCTTCATTTTTCTATTTGGAAGAAGCTATTGGTTCGTGTGAAGAGTTGTGGCAAAGAATACAAATCGCTGCCAACGAAGTCANCCACTTAGGGGGTTGAAGATTTTGGTATGCTTTTTGAGCCAAAAGTTGTCCCCCTCAGAAAGAAATTTGACCTGTTTTTGGATTTTGCCGAAAAGTTCTATACTACCCTGTAATGCCTTGCGGTACGTTTTCGATGGGCTACCCTGTATAAAGAAGCTATTTCAAAATTTCGTTCTTATATTTTTAAAGCGTTTACCTTGATCATCAAATATAAATTGTCAGGCGTGCTATTCAAAAAGTAATCAACTTGCTCCTTTGTAAATATTCGCTATTTTTTCGATACATATCCCTCATTTTGTCTCTTGAGAAAAGCACGTAACTTTGAATATTTGCTTATATCAATCCCCTTCTTTATATCCAACGTTGACCGCAACATTGAAAATTGTGACCAAAGCGTGGACGGCTTCATTTTATTTGCTAAGTTTGGGATATACACCATCAATACTTCTTCTAAATACAACTTAATGTTTTTTCTTTGCATCAATCCATAAAACATTTGTAGACACATTCATAAATTTTTCGAGATTTCTTTGGGAGAAGATTCAAAGAAACCTCTTTCGCAATGAAAATTTAAGTGTACCTGAGGAGATACTGGTCCTCAGGTACACTTAAATCTTCCTTAGATTCCATTTTTACAGTTTTCAGCAAATCGAACCACAAACAATCACAAATGAACTCAATTAGCAATGTGGTGACTAATGTTGGACAAAGTATCCATGACTACACCGATATATCCTACTTACCTACTTTGCTTTATTATCCAACTTTAGTTTGAATAATTTCAAAGCACAAATTAATAATTAAATGGGGGATTTCAGTAAAAATAGCATGTGCATATAACAATATTCTATTTTAGTAAAACACAACATTTTTAACGATGATATAGTGAGAAACGACTACTCTGCGGACTATAGCAGAACATAACATTAATATAGTAGTCCAGGCGGTATCTGTTTTACAAAGGGTATACTTGGGTAAAACGCATATGATCGGAGATTTTTGTTTTAACGGCTTCTAAACAACATTAGAAATCATAATTTTTCTATGCAAATAAAAAAAAAACGGGCTTAATTGTTACTTCAAAAAAGTATAAAAAAATAGCAAAAAAATTCATTTTTTTCTTAGATTTCTCGTCGACAACTTAGCAACTATTCATTTTAGACAAAAATGGAAGAGGAAAAAAAGTTTTGTAATTAAATTTTGATCAAGATAGAGTTAGTTGCAATTCGAAAAAATAATTATTGTTATTGCAAAAATCGGAAAAATCATTTAAAAAATTGCAAAAAATGCTAGTTTATTTGTCAA
>NW_019417191.1:45758-94793 GCF_000390285.2 Anoplophora glabripennis | reverse complement strand
AAGAATCTATTGGTTCGTGTGAAGAGTTGTGGCAAAGAATACAAATCGCTGCCAACGAAGTCAAACGCAATCCCAATATGTGGTTTCATACTCGAAAATCTCTCAGAAAACGTTGTGTAAAGTGTGTAAATGTCAACGGTGGATTCTTCGAACACTGACTTTAAATCATTATTACGAATTTCATTTGTTTTTATTGTTAATTGTTGTAATAACACGAAGAAACACTTGATTTGTTTCGCTTTTAATTCCTCGTATTATCAAAACATAGTGTTCGTTAAATCGATTTTTCTCGAAAACGGATCGAGATACCGACATGAAACAATAGTACTTAATTAATGGAAAAATGATTGCTCTTTCAGGTTTTGAATCAAGTTTCATGTTAGACAAACAGGGTAAAAAGTTATTAATTATTATATAGTTATTATTATTCGTCGCCTAAAAAAATATAGTTTCACAAATTTTCAAGTTCCTAACTACATATTTTCATAATAATCGCAAAAAAACGATTTAAAATTTTAACTTTCAACACCCTGTATTTCCTAAACTATCAACTTTCGAATAAGGCATGTTTGCGCCAATGGTCATCATTTCACATGTAGTATCTTCAGCTTTCGACATTCCCATTGTTAATGAATCACCCTGTATAAAGGTGCAATTTGATTCTAGAACACCAAGTGTGTAAATTGATTAAAAGTTCCTTTAATATTTAGCAGCCACCTATAAATGAAATAGACTTGATAAATGTCGTTAATAAAAACAGGAAATAATAAAGGACCAAAATTTGAGCCCTGAGGGACTCCTAAAGTTGCAACATAATTAAACGAGTCAGAGCCGTTGTATGGAAAAATTGGACCCTATCTTTCCGAAGTCAGTTGAACATTGTATAAAAACGCCTAGCAATAAAATTTAATGAATTTCATAGGCGTCTCAAAAAAGATTTCTGCTAAAGTAAAAAATTATAATAATTTGCATATAACGTGAAAAAAATTTCTAGTCTATGTTTTAATTATTTATGTCCTCCAACAATTTTATTATATTGATGGTAAATTTCGTTTTGTTCCGTTTCAATATGTCTCCAAAATGTCTTGTTGTAATAATATTAGTAAACAAAATATCCCTCTTATTTCTCACTTTCGCAATTGTAATATCAATGATTAATAGAAAGTGCCTATAATAAATTAAAATTACCTGAATCACACCAAATTTCGCATTGTTTTACTGCACTGCTAGGCAATTTGTCAACCACTTGTCAGCAACTGAGATTTATTGCCCAGTCGCCCAGTGCGGCTGTATTATACGCCGTTTACCCGCGCTCGCATTCTTCAACTGGGCGTATACATTTCTACCACTTCCATGTTTAGTTCGACCAGACCTATATATGGGTATGGCTAAATAAATATGGGAACAAATTTTTCAAATATTTCACTGCCGAGTTGCTGCGTCAGCGACCGAACCTGGTACATACTGCCAACCTCTTGGTTCTTCAACTGAGATCGAAAAGACTATACCTAATATGATTTAATGATAGACGATTTGGTGTTAAAAACCAATTCGACAACTTTGTTCAAAAGTATATGATAATTTAGTTGTCAAATACGTTTGCAAAATATGTATAAATTGGAAGATAAATTGAGGAATACTTGTAAATTTGTTAGAATAATTATGTCTTCTACTTCGAGTGAAACAGCGCGCTGTTTATAATTTTATATTAGTTTAAATAGAGAAATGTGCATCCATTGTGCTCTCATAATGCAATTTTGACGTGTATAAGGTACTAGAGAGAAAAACACCCCAAACATTTTTTTATCGGACCAATTCATACATTTTTTGGTCCTTCAAGCCGGATCAAGCACAATTTCCACATTGTACAAATATTGGAACCAGTCGTCTGAATCCCACAACAATGGGGTAGGAATTCTATATTTTTTTTGTGACTTGGAAAAACTGAAACTTTTCGTTCTATCAAAGTATGTAGTTAAGATTCATACACAAAATATTTCTCACCCGTTAATTCTTGTTCAGGACTTTTTCCTCTATTTTTATATCCAACGAATGTTAGGACTTCGACTTCCCTCCCAGGCTTCCCACCCTTTTCTGAGATACCCATCCCCTATACAGCGCTACTTCCGGCCCTCTACCCCAGATTAAACAAACGAATTACACTACCAGGTCACTAGGACCGACTGGTAAGTCTATCGCAGCAATCCAAACCCGGCGCAGTTGTTAGTAACAACACCGCCGACGATTCAGGACCTCAACCAATTTCATGATGTCGAGTCTGTTTGGCTTTGTATCACCCCCGAGAGTTGGAGAGGCTGGGGTCTGGCAGTATACTCTCCGATAATGCCCTCGCAATTCCGCTAAGGGCGTTTATCATCTTACCAGGTTCAGTTGCCAGTAAGTCGTCAGCGAGGGACTTGAGGAGTTAGACGAACAATTGGTATCGGCGTCGTTATGTAGGGTTGAGCTTCTTAGTGCGGACTGGTTCTGTTTTTTTTTAAGTTATTTTCCCAAAAAGATTTGAAAAATGGTTGAAATATACAGGGTGTTTCAGGATTAAGTCGACAAACTTTAAGGAGATATTCGTCAAAAAAAAATAAGAAAAAAATCAAGTATAAATTTTTTTCCAGGTACGCTTCATTTTCGAAATATGGCGTTAAATATTTTAAAAAAAATTAATTTTTTAAATAATTTCTAAATGAAGAAAACTATTTAAGCAAAATTACCATTTTTCCATAGAAGTAGAAGTCCCGCAAGCAACCAGTGGCGGAGTTAAGGGGACTCAGACTCATTAAATTATAAAAAAAATTAATACGGCCCTACTGAAAATAAAAAATGATGCTTTTTTTAGATACAACAGTTTGTTATTGACAAAAAGTGTACATTCACTTTTTTTCCTAACTCTTATAGTTTCATGGCAAAATTGATTTTTCGGAAGGGTGCTTCTGGATTCTGTCCATTTCATTAATATCTGGAGTGGTTTTGTACCACTTTATATTCTCTTTAAATCTTAATTTAAATATCAATGGTTTCTACACAGGTCTGTTTTAGAGACAATATTTTATGTCTCTATTAAAGAAATTGGTTAACTGATCGGACAGATACGTAAGTAAGTATACGTAACAAATTTAACTATCCGTTTATTTAACCAAATATAAATCGAGACTCAATATATTATCCTTTTTAATTATTATAATCACACCAGCACTACACGCCATACACCACGTCACGAGATCGCCTAATGAGGACGATGGGACAAAGACAGCGCACGACAACCATAGAATGGAGACTGTATATGCAAAATTTAATTAATGGATACCTGTGTTTGAGTGAAAGTACTCAGTTTTAGTTCAAATATTATCACAAATTAGTAAAATCGAAATGATCAATATTGAGTGACGACTCAATAATTTCACTCAGTGGGTTCACTCTGTACCTTTATTGCTTTCACTCACACCGATTTTTTTTACAGTGTAGATAAAGTATTCCAGATTACTTTATACCAAAGTCAAGGATGGTTTCACGAGGAGGACCGATAGCATCGCGATCACGGTCTCCTGATTTAAGCCCTATTAACTTTTTTATGGCCACATCTAAATAATTAAGTGTATCTTACTGAAGTGAAAGCTATCGGTGATTTATATGAAAATTATAATCGACCATTTTATGAAATTTTAATAAATAATTTTTGAAGTTTCCTTTTTTTGTTTCTTTTTTTTCAGAATTTTATTTTTATTGATCCATGGTACATCCCATAACTTTTTGTTCTTAATAAGTTATAAATTACCATGTAATTATTAAAAAAACAAATAAATCCAAAACAAAAAACGGCAAATATAGAGGGTGTTCCATTAAAAAGTAACACAATTTGGTTTATATCTCTGAATTGCAACATCCAATTATATTTTTATACGCGAGTAATTCTTTGAGGACACAAGAAAATTAACTAAACCTTTATCTTTACAATTTTTTTCCTACAAGAGTAGCGAAAATGACAAGGGCTACAATGTCATATGAATACCCCTGTACATCCTTCCTATCCCCTTGCGGCTGTCAGTCCAACAAAAAGCGACCCCACACGCACGACCCTACCTTCCAGAACCCTGTCTAAAATACAAAAACCCGTTAATGTAAAATTTCTCCAATTTGCCTCTCGTTTCGACGCCCGCCCCAACTAGCCGCCGACGCAAAAAATTTCGTCCTAATTCGGATTCGGCACGCGCGCCTTCCACGTAAAAATACGACCGAGGTCGAAGTTCGGGGGACATATCTTGATTTTAAAAACCGCGCGGACGTAAATCACACCCCGGTTTTAATTCTAAGGGGTGGGAGTCCAATTACAAAGCTGATTTGTCCGGACTGACGTCTTTGATTGGACCCGATGACGGTTGTAACGGGCTGGGGACTCGGGGGAATCATAACCTCACTTTTAATGAGGCGTTTGCATGCGAAGGAAGTTTATTTTCCGTGCCAGTAAGCTGAACTTTTGTATAAACTCGTCTGCGTACTTTTTTTAACGCAATAAATACTTCGAACCCTCTAGTTTCCCTAGCTACGCTTTTCAAATTAAGCAGGATAATGGTGACATCTCTTGATAATTCTTGTTAGATTCCAATGGAGAAAGAAGAAAAACTACAAATATACATCACTACATATTATAAAACAAAGTCCTCGCCGCGTCTGTCTGTCTGTTCGCGATAAACTCAAAAACTACTGCACCGATTTTCATGCTGTTTTCACCAATGGATAGAGTGGTTCTCGAGGAAGGTTTTAGTATATAATTTGTTAAGTTTTTGTATACATTAACGATATTTGTTGGAAGTGTCGGAAAAAAATAAGTCGTCTGGGAGCTTTCAACGAAAACGCTGCCTAAACCCTTTGAGATATAACAAAATAATGTATGGTGGAATTGTGTATCTTATATAGGTCTACAGAAAAGTCCGCGATGGCATATGTCTATCTCTTAAGGATAACATACTATATCCATTTTAATACTTTAAAAAATGGGCAATTATAAAGCGGTAATTGGAAAGCTATTTACACAAATACGGTATTAATCCTTATCATTTTAAATACGTTAGTTGGCTTGAGCATTTCATGAAGATTATTTTTTCCCTTTACACCATGCAAATTAAATGAATACCTTAGGAGATATAGCAAAATCAAAATAATGCGCAACGAAATTAATTTCGTGTCGCCGTGATTCGACCGGGCCGCGCGGGCGCCCCGTGACCCCGCGCCTCGCGTCCGAGCCGGGGGGGTCCGAAAGTTTATGTAGTGTATCAATGTATGGTGGAATTGTGTATCTTATATATGCCTACAGAAAAGTCCGCGATGGCATATGTCTATATGTTAAAGATAACATACTACCTATATCCATTTTAATACTTTAAAAAATTGGCAATTATAAAGCGGTAATGTAAAAGCTATTTACACAAATACGGTATTAATCCTTATCATTTTAAATAAGTTAGAGGCTTTAAGCATTTCATGCACATTATTTTACTCTTTTACACCATATAATTTAAATGAATATCTTAGGAGTAATCGCAAAAAAATTACGGACGCGAGAATAAAATTCAAGCGCCTCGCTTCGCTTGATGCGATCGCCGACCCTCCCCCCGCACCGTCTTGCCTACTGTTTAGCTAATAAGCCGAACGATAACGCGCGCGTGATCCTTTAATAAACTGACTTGGAGCGAATGGAGGTGACGACTGACGACTGTGTTTTCTTTCTGGGTGTTGTTGGAAAGTTATAATTGCGTTCGATATTTTAAGGTCACATTTTTGTTTTGTATTTGTTGTCTTTAGGTAGTCGGAACATACATAGATACTTGCAAACATACTTTTATTTCATTGAGTTTTAATAATTTATTTGTTTCTTTCTTATTGCGAATCATTCAAAATTTCATAGTCGCATTTTTGTTTCGTGTTTATTTTCTTTAGGTAGTTAGATACCTAACTACTTATTTATTAATTAAAATTGATAGTCCTGATCATAGGTACTTTAATTTAATTCGTTTTGTTTTCACATTGTTGGTAGTTACCTATATTGTTTTAAATTAAAGGTTTTGCATTTTTAGTTTTGAGTTCGTTTGCTGTCTTAGGTATATAGATATATCGTGAATTATTTTAAAATTAATATTAGGGTCGCATTAGATGAAAGTTGATTGATTTTTTGTTTGTTACGATTTAACTCAAAAACTACTCAACCAATTTTACCGAAAGCTACATCTCCTCGGAGTAACATAGGATATTTTATATTTGCTCGTGCGAAGTCGGGGCGGGTTGCTAGTAGGAATAATAAAACAATCTTTTAAATTCTTGGAAAATTGTCCTATTATAAAGTGTATTACATCATTCTGTTCTAGGCAGCGGGCATAAAGCCTATGTTGTCCACCTCATTGATAATATTAACTGTAGTATTGGGTTATATAGTTTATAGTCTTTCCGATATCAATTGTAGAACCAACAGATTGATAGTATGTACCAGGTTCGGTCGCTGACGCAGCAACTCGGCATTGAAATATTTGAAAAACTTGTTCCCATATTTATTTAGCCATACCCATAAACATGTCTGGTCGAACTAAACGTGAAGATGATAGAAATGTATACGCTCAGTTGAAGAATGCGAGCGCGGGCAAAGGAAAACGATCACAGTTGCATTTGGCTACTGGACAATAAATCACAGTCGATGACAAGTGGTTGATAATTTGCCCAGCAGTGCAGTGCAGCAATGCGGAATTTGGTGCGATTCAGGTAATTTTAATTTATTATAGGCACCTTCTATCAATCATTCATATTATAATTGCGAAAGGGAGAAATAATAGGGATATTTTGTTTAGTAGTATTATCACAACATGGCATTTTGGAGACCATTTGAAATGGAACAAAACGAAATTTACCACCAATATAATAAAATTGTTTGAGTACATAAATAATTAAAATATGTTGTTGGTCAAATGAACATATAGTAGAAATTTTCTACACATTATATACAAGTTATAATAATTTTTTACCTTTAGCAGAAAATTTTTTTAGGGACGCCTATGAAACTCATTAATAGTATATTACGTAACAAGTGTTGTAAAAAGCATTTTACGCACGAATGAAAAAGTTACGCACGACGCCGCGTAGCGGCGAGTGCGTAATTCTATGAGTGCGTAATTGCATTACACCACGTATTACGTACTATACTTAACCTACGACCACTACTTTAAATACTTAAAAACACACCGTCTGCGATCAATGCAAGATTCCTATTACGTCGTACGGTAAAAAAATCGCACAGCTTGGTAAAAGAATCGTACAGTTTTTCTAGCAACCGCCTAGCAACGGTCAATACAAACAGTATTGTATTGACCGTTGCTAGGCGGTTGCTAGGAAAACTGTGCGATTTTTTTACCGTACGTAATAGGAACCTTACATTGATCGCAGACGGTGTGTTTTTAAATATTTACAGTAGTGGTCGTAGGTAAACTTTATTACCAGACGTTTTTTACATATTCAACTGACTTCGGGAAGACTATACTAAATCGTTATTTGCTTATTTTATCTTCCAGAGTTCCACAAACAAAAAATAGATAGATTAAAAACGAATGTTCTTTGTTTAGAACATACAGGGTGTCCCGTGACTTGATGGCCATAGCTTAAGGTCGTATTCCTTGGACAATTTTAAGTCGAAAGTGCCTTATACACTTTGTCTAAAACTCAATAGTTAAGAAGTTATTGGCAATATTAAATTTAACAGTAAATAAATCTGGTAAAGTAAAGAGCATATTGAATAAAGTAATGTAATGTTTTATTAATTACGAATTTTTTTATTGCTAACAGAAATTTAATTAAAGGTTTGGTTGAAAATGACGCCCCGCTGTCTCACAACACATTCTTGCTCTTCTAATAAATTGAAGACGTAGCTCTCTGAAGAGTACCTGGGTCATCTCGTATGAATGCAGCTGCAGCCATAATATTTTGAACTAGCTCATCTCTGGTTTGTGGTATATTTGAATCTACTAGAATTTTCATGTGTCCCCAAAGATACTAGTCAAGAGGCGCTAGGTCTGGTGACCTCGGAGGCCAGAGAATTGAAACTTCTCTTCCAATCCACCGGTTAGCAAAGTTGTTATTTACATATTCTCTCACATTTACACCAAAGTGTATTTGCTTTGACAATTTGCGTAGTAATTTGAGTTACTGGCAGTGCACAACGGATAAAAATATGTAAAAACCAAAAAATGGTAATACAATTATTATTATTAACAGTTCCAATGAAGTAATATTAGTTATACCCGAATAGAAGTAAGTCACAATTATACAGGGTGATTCAGAGCTGATCCAAAAAAATTTTTAAATGTAGGTACAGGTGACTCTTACAAATACAATTTTGTAAAAAAATTAATAATGGCAATTCGAAAAAATTATTTAAAAATACATTCTGCGCGGCACTGGAAACTGGTCCACTTCAAAACCTGACCTTACTCAAGGCAAAGCATGCAATCGGCAACCGGCACGGCGGCAAAGTGTAATAAAAAATGAATGTACAAAAAATTGTAAGAATTTATTTCTCAAAGAAATAAGTCAAATTTTATAACACCTATTTTATATCAGCAAATTCAACTTCTTTTGACACTATTGTTATTATTAATCAATAAAATAATTAATTTGTGGTTTTAATTAATAACATAATTTTACGGATGTTACANACACACCGTCTGCGATCAATGCAAGATTCCTATTACGTCGTACGGTAAAAAAATCGCACAGCTTGGTAAAAAAATCGTACAGTTTTTCTAGCAACCGCCTAGCAACGGTCAATACAAACAGTATTGTATTGACCGTTGCTAGGCGGTTGCTAGGAAAACTGTGCGATTTTTTTACCGTACGTAATAGGAATCTTACATTGATCGCAGACGGTGTGTTTTTAAATATTTACAGTAGTGGTCGTAGGTAAACTTTATTACCAGATGTTTTTTGCATATTCAACTGTCTTCGGAAAGACTATACTAAATCGTTCTTTGCTTATTTTATCTTCCAGAGTTCCACAAACAAAAAATAGATGGATTAAAAAGAATGTTCTTTGTTTAGAACATACAGGGTGTCCCGTGACTCGATAGCCATAGCTTAAGGTCGTATTCCTTGGACAATTTTAAGTCGAAAGTGCCTTATACACTTTGTCTAAAACTCAATAGTTAAGGAGTTATTGGCAATATTAAATTTAACAGTAAATAAATCTGGGTCATCTCGTATGAATGCAGCTGCAGCCATAATATTTTGAACTAGCTCATCTCTGGTTTGTGGTATATTTGAATCCACTAGACTTTTCATGTGTCCCCAAAGATAATAGTCAAGAGGCGCTAGGTCTGGCGACCTCGGAGGCCAGAGAACTGAACCTTCTCTTCCAATCCACCGGTTAGCAAAGTTGTTATTTACATATTCTCTCGCATTTACACCAAAGTGTATTTGCTTTGACAATTTGCGTAGTAATTTGAGTTACTGGCAGTGCACAACGGATAAAAATATGTAAAAACCAAAAAATGGTAATACAATTATTATTATTAACAGTTCCAATGAAGTAATATTAGTTATACCCGAATAGAAGTAAGTCACAATTATACAGGGTGATTCAGAGCTGATCCAAAAAAATTTTTAAATGTAGGTACAGGTGACTCTTACAAATACAATTTTGTAAAAAAATTAATAATGGCAATTCGAAAAAATTATTTAAAAATACATTCTGCGCGGCACTGGAAACTGGTCCACTTCAAAACCTGACCTTACTCAAGGCAAAGCATGCAATCGGCAACCGGCACGGCGGCAAAGTGTAATAAAAAATGAATGTACAAAAAATTGTAAGAATTTATTTCTCAAAGAAATAAGTCAAATTTTATAACACCTATTTTATATCAGCAAATTCAACTTCTTTTGACACTATTGTTATTATTAATCAATAAAATAATTAATTTGTGGTTTTAATTAATAACATAATTTTACGGATGTTACAACTGTCCAAAATTTTGTCCAACACACATTTACTCAATTTCTACGAACTGACACAAATGTTGTCTTGCTTGATCATAAATTAAAACAATCTTATCAACTCCGAGTTGCTATACACGTAAGCCATTTTTGACACTTGAAAAACTAATGTAAACACTATCGCACAACAATAATACGAGGGTGTGGTGAAAAGTAATGCCTCCGAATTTTTTATATGAAAACTCTTAAAACTTTTAAAATAAAACAACTTTATTAACATTCTACATCTTTATTCTTCATGTCAACATAGTCACCCTGGCAACGAACACATTTCTCCCAACGAGAGACCAGTTTGTTGATACCGTCACTGTAGAATGTTTGAGTTTGTTGACGGAGCCACAACCTCATCACTATCGAAATGATCTCCTCGAAGCTGTTCGTTAAGTTTTAGAAACAGTTGAAAATCGGATAGGGCCAAGTCGGTACTATATGGAAGATAATCGATGACAGTGAACCCAAGGCGTTGAATTGTTGCCGATGTCGCAGCGCTCGTGTGGGAACTGGCATTGTCATGCTGAAGAAGAGGGTGATCCATGTGTGGACGAACTCTTCGAATTCTTGCTTTCAGTTTTCTGAGGATCTCGCAGTAGGTGCCTTACAAAGTTTATGGTGGTGCCTTTAGGTATGAATTCCAAATACACCACACCTTGAACATCCCAGAACACTGTGACCTGTATATGGTATGGTCTTAAACGCTTTTGGCATCGGTGATCCTTATGGAGGATCTCCGATGATGCTCTCTTGGTTTCGGGGTCAAAATGGTGAACCCAGCTTTCATCAACTGTCAACAATGTTGTTAAGGAACCCATCACTCTCACGCTCAAAACTCTTTTGTTTAGAGCAAAATGATGGAACATTTATAAAAAGGCATTTCTCTAAGAATTTAAAAATTATTTAGTAATTTTAACAGAGGAATAGTATACACACCACTGGTTCTGTGGCAATCTTGACTTATTAAAATTAGTCAAAGATTCACCCATTAAAGTTTGTACAAGTAGTTTATTAAGTACTTAATAAACACCCTGTATATCTGACTACTAAGTAATATGTGGTTAATAACAAAGGCTGTATAAAAATAAGTGGCTGAAGTGGCTTGAACGAAATAGTTGTTTAAACAATTACTAGTGAACACACTGAAAATAGTAATATCTGCAACTAAAAATTACCAAACGTTGCAAATGAATGTACAAAAGGTGATAAAAAGCAGTGGTGAGATAGGTACGATACAAAAAATATTTATCATAGATCTACATAGTGAAAATATCAGATTCACTATCAGCAAAACACAGCACAAGTTTCCCACAAATTAAATCACGTTAAAAATAAAACCTTTTCTGCTGAATAGGTTTTTTAATTACCAGAGTGCCTGCAGATTTGCCTCTGGACGTTAACTGGTAACAAACTGACGAGAAATACGTTTTCTAAGCTGTGCAGACAGAGAATCCAGATAACATTAAACCAGTACTATCTGACAATACTAATTACACGGGAGTAAATTGCATCAGTAATGAAATTTCATAGCCTATAATACGTGGTTACGCGGAAAAGACAATGGATTGCAAATATTTATCAATTCACTAAAATGGAAACATAACGTGTTAATCAGAACCATATCTTATATACATGTAATTAGACATCGGAAACTTTGTGGCGACTATCAAATAAATAAACAATAGCAATATATATTATGCTAGAAGGCGTCAATACGTGTTGTAGTAACAGAAATAGGCTAAATCTGTGATCAAACCGTGTGCCGCTCTATGCTCACGATACGTAATGCTACTGACTGCCAAAAAAACATGTGCCATACACTCTACCAAACAAAGCATCAAGCTCACTCACGCACAAACGATAAAGAAATGCACGGTCAAGGTCCCACTAGATATTTATCGAATAAATTGATCGATGGGAAGCTTCAGATAAAATGTGAAGTAGATGCTTCACAACCATTAGTAAAAATAGCATATATAAATATATCTATTTTAGGTATGCGCCTGTGACCTCGGTAAATGTTGAACCGTCATTTTCGTTTTTGAAATGGGTATTTACTGATCGCCAGAAACGATTAAACGGGGAACACTTAGGACAACTGATAATTATTTTCTGTAAACGCTTTCCGTTAGACATTACTATTTTGTTAACTTTTGTTGGTACTTATTATTACATACTATATCTATGTATTTTATGGTAAGTTCCATGTGAAATATTTAGTGCGGAAAAATAAACACTGCCCCTTTTTGTGCCCATTCTTCGCCTTGTTTTGGTCACAATCAGGCAACCACGTTAACATGGGCAACTAATGAGTGTGGACTATAGGAAAATACAGTAATAGGGATTATTTGAATCAATATTATTGTAGCACATACCGCTGAAGCGAAACAATCTTTTTTTCGTTACACCTGTTAAATAACAGTTAGATTTCATTTAAATTCGGTCGTATGTAAAAAAAAAACGATGACGTAAATGAAAGCGCCGGATAAATGCAAACATAATTGATCTGTGAATTATTCGGTTGGTAAAATTAAGCTTCGCCCCAAGTTACAAAACAATAGCTACCCCCGGCCAATGTTAAATTTATGGTTTGTTATTATCGAAAACCTCATCAGGGCTTGAATTAGAAAAATGATTTCGAATTTACCAATGCATCACTGAACAAAACACAATTTAAATAATGACGGCCATCGAGACCATAAATGTGGTTTTATTCGTGTTTGATTTTTTCGTAAATGCGCAAGATAAAAAAATATAAATGAGGTAGTATTACAGTTCATATTATATCGAAGCAAATTAAAAAAAAAACATGGATTTGTAAAACTGTTTCATTTACCACGCATAATTTACATATCCCACATGATACGACCCGGATTTAAATCTGGAAGGAATGGTGACCACTCTAACCTTCATTTTTTATGAGAAACTCTTATTACGAAGGAATGTAATTAGTTAAATGCTAATTAAATAACAATAGTTGCATTAATTAAACAATCATATTATAACAAGTTGGTTAATATTATAAGAATTTCGCCTTAACAACGGATATTTTGTAATGTTTTATAACAATTTGTCACTGTCATTTGCCCACAGCCAACTTGTTATAATCGGAATTTTTTAAAACTCTCTTTTTGTTATTAAATAGTAAATATCTCAGAAATTAATAATTTTAGTTATAAGGAATTCTTTATAAAAATGAAAGAACGTAGTGTATTTTCAGTTTTTAAAATAAAATACAGTGATTCATTTAAAAAAAAAGAGAAAATTATATGCTCGAGTTTTGGCTCGCCCTATATTCAACTATTGCATTAATAAAGAAATAGCACTTTCTCGTAAAACTATACCAATATCAATAAGTTGTGACTGCAAAAAATTATTGTTAAGTTGTTCTGTTTAGGGTATAAAGGAAGCTGAAATGGGAATGATTCCCGTATACAATTGACTATAACTTTTGAAATACCCTGTATAACATAATTAAACCCTATTTTGGAAGGAAGGGAGAGATGGGCTGAATCTAAATTTGAAATAATATATAGAGTGTCCCATTTAAAAAAATGGTATGTTTGGTTCACCCTGGTAATACGTAACACCCCGTATACACGAAAATAATTTTAAAATGTGCAGTTTTAAGTTTCCTACAATTTTTGTAACTAACTTTTTTCATATCTTCTATAATAAAGGAGATGTCGTACTTCGTCGCACTGATGCCGCACCCTGTATACTTAATAAAAATTTTAAAATATCTAGATATTGGTTTTTTCTTTTTAAGTTACCTTAATATTTGGTGATGTATTTATGAAAATATTTGAAAAGTTGACGCTTTATCTTTAAATGTTCAAATGGGAATGGGACGGATTGCATTCAAGTAGTAGGAATATATCTGTTTTGCAAAATGCCTCAAATTGTCCCAAAACTTTGTAATTTGTCAAATCCAGATAAATGCACAGGACATTGTGTTCATCGATCATTTGCGACAAAGAGACATGGGGGATGGAAATCTCCAAACGTTGCCGAAGGATATACAGGATTTCGCATAAGAAGTGACACAAAGCAGGGGCACCCAAAATCTGGTGATTTAACCTAACTTACCTTTATACTAAGCGGTACCCCTGAGAAATTATAGACCTTGAAAGTGGGGTTTCAAATTTCGAAAAAAAATTAACATGTCAGTTATATTTGAACTTAGAAAAATCAAATTTGGTACACGGTGTGAGTGTACCAAGAGCATTAATCGACAATAAGTAGAGCTCAATTGAAGCATTGTAAAGGATTGGTAAGGGATGATGCACCATTAAAGTGTGGCAGAATTTTTAAAACCCTTTGGCGGACTTAAATAGTTATTTACACCATAAAGGAGGTAAGTATTATTTACCAGTCGAGGACGATTTTGTGCCCGAGCGGAGCGAGGGCTAGCAATAGAGTCCGAGACTGGTAAATTATACTTAACTGCTGCGTGGTGTATAACATTTTATCTGCTCCCACAATTCTTTATGGTTCATGAAATAAAGATTAGGTTTTAATTTTTGACATTTCTTAATCAATTCATTTTGACATTATTCGAAGTCTTGAAAAGTCGCTTTGTTGCTTGGATTTTGTCGTTTCTAAGGTGTTTATAAACAAAGCTACATAAAAGTTGCAGTTTTGCTGGTTTTGAATTATTATTTCTAAATGAGTGATTGTCAAATAGAAAGTGCAGCAAATGCTGCTTGTGAATTTTTATGTACTTTTTATGATTTCTAATAATATTGCACAATTTTTGAAACTAGAACATCCTGAAACATATACAGGCCATTCATTCCGAAGAACATCGGCAACGTTACTGGATAATACAGGAGTTGATGTATTAGCAATCAAGAGACATGGTCTGTGGAAATCAGCCACAATTGCAGAAAGTTATGTTGCTGACAGTTTAAGTAACAAATATGAAATAGCTAACAGGATTCTTTACAATGACAATTCAACTCCTGGTTCTAGTAGTACGTCGCGTGGTGCTGTTTTAATGGATCAGTCAGATAATATTGAGCCTCCGGTGACTGAAATGGAGCAGTCAAATCATTTTGAGAAAAATGTGAACAATTAGTAAACGCGAAGGGAATAATTATCCAGAATTTATAAATGTTACTAAGTGTAATAACTGTACAATTACTATAAATATTCATTCATAATAATTAATAAAATATGATGTTCATCAAATATTTCTGTTTATTTGTTCATAAAATGTACATTTATAACTCGAAATCGCTTTTTTCCCAAAGGAGGTAAGTTACCACACTTACCTCCCGTTGTCCATAGCAACTTCCACTTTTACGGTAAAATCCACTTACCTCCTTAAAAACAATGTATTAATAGTCTATTTACTATAGTGGGAGCAGATAAAAGTTATTACTTTATTTTATGGGGAACTTAATTCTATAACTTTTCTTTAGTTAGTTTTTGGGTATTTTGGGATCTGAAATTGGGCCGAAAAAATACACATTTCCGAACGATTTCGGGAAAACAAATTTGTAACATTTATAGGTGTACAGTTTCTGCGAGCGCTTGTAACGATGTCAGTAAACAATTACTTTTATTTTTACTTTTCCTCAAAAAAGTATTGATAGTCGATATAAACCCAAAAGATAAAGTAGTTATATTTCAATTAAATTAAAAGTGCACAGCAAAAAAAAAGAATTCGTAATTACTCTATTTATACTTCATTTTTTGCAATGCGTAGTAAATGTTTTTGTCAGGGCAAAATTATCAGGAAAACACGTTGTAACCCAACTATCTGTTAAAACCTACTCACTTCCACCAAGACTTCATTTTCTACCTCTGTAACTTATTAAACTTTTTTCGCCAGAACCCGACACCGCCACCTCACGTAGTAATGAACCGAATTACAAAGTAATTACGCGCAGAAAAGTACTTCCAACTTCGGATTTCGTTTAACATCCCTCCCCCTGACAGATTAAAATTCACGCCACTTTCAAATCTTATACACCTACGCCGAAAAATAACCATTCCGTCCTCGTTCCAGACGGACCTAGACCTGAAGATGAATTAGCCGACACCTCGAGGGACCGCAGCCAATTTAGAAAGTCCCCGGATCGAAGATGAGCGTATTCCCATGAAGTAGGACTATGGAGAAGGACTCAGGGCATTTCTGTTACGACCCCTACCCCACGGTGTCCAAGCAGAACACCAACAGCCTGAAGAGGGACGCGGAGAAGGCGAAGAAGGACGAGACGTCGTGCTGCTGCTTCGGCAAGAAGGCCAAGAAGAGGAGCAGGGCGTTCTTAGCCGGTTTAGCCACGAATCTGGGTAAGTTTGATTAAAAAGTGTACTTCCGCTGCTTTAGACTACTTTAGTTTTGCTTCTCTTTGCTACTTTTTAGTATGTCCTCCAGAGGAATCGAGTGTGGAATATATGGTAGCCATTGTAATTTTCAGAGAGATGTTTTTTTCGTGAAGTGGTTGTTAAAGTCAATATAAACATAATATAATTTAAAAAAACTTTATCATGAATGTTTCCTTTGTATTCCAGAAGGCATTTGTATATTCAGTTTACGTAACTACAGCAAACTTCATTTGTTTTTTACCACAGATTCAGGTCTGGAGTAAATGCTGCTCATTGTGCCGGGCGATTCACTATATTTGACACCCACAAACAGAAGACGATATGCCTTGGTCCATAAGAAAAGGTCTTATATTTAGTGTTTTATCACCTCCTGAATTTATAGTATGTTTTTCCAAAATACCCTGTACAGAGTGATTCACTAGATTTTGACCCCCCCTTTAACTTTTTTGTTTTAAGAGAAAATGTAAAATACAAAAGTTGCACGATTTTTTATGAAGTTTTGGAAAATGATAGAAGAAAAACAAATGAAGCCCAAACAAATTGGTCGCGAATGCTAACTTTGTTAATTTATATGGAACATCCTGTATATTTTTACATATTTGGATAGAACGTTCCCTGTCAAGCATAGTCCTATAGGGTTTGTTGGGCGCATCTCTAACAATAAGCGAGAGAATATTAAAAAAAGAAAAGATGGTTTTTTTATTAAGAGAATAAGGTATCTTGTAATTATTAGACCTCTTTCAGGCACTTCTGACTTTTTTCCAATGGAAAAAAGGATTTAGATTTAGTTGTAATATATTTTGACATATCGGACATTGATATAGTCCAAAATGCGTATAGGTATTTTAACTAAATCTCACTAATTAGGCCGTGAGGAGCCTATTTACTCATGGACAATGTTATATGGTAGGCCGTGACAACAGGTACTATTATGACATTTTATTTGGACTTTTATTTTTCAAAGAATTCATAAAAAATCGTGCAACTTTTGTATTTCACATTTTTTTATCTCTTAAAATAAAAAAGTTAAAGGGGGAGGGGTGGGGGGTCAAAATACAGTGAATCACCCTGTACAGTGTAATTCACTATATTTTGACCCCCCCCCTTTAACTTTTTTGTTTTGAGAGTTATAAAAAAATGTGAAATATAAAAGTTGCACGAGTTTTTATGAATCTTTCGAAAATGATAGTAGAAAAACAAATGAAGTCCAAACAAAATGGCCGCGGATGTCAACTTTGTTAAGTTAAATGGAACACCCTGTATATTTTTACATATTTGGATAGAACGTTCCCTGTCGAGCACAGTCATGTAGGGTTTGTTGGGTCCGCGGCCATTTTGTTTGGACTTCACTTGTTTTTCTACTATAATTTTCAAAAAATAACTGTCAGCCTTTATTTTTTTTAACAGTCACTATAATATAATAGATGTTAAACAAAGCAATTAAAGAAACATAAATGCTTTTTTGTACGCTACTAGGGATGATTTATAATACTATATTTCTGCAATTATGCCAATCTTCATTTTTTTGCATGTTTCGAATGAGCATAATGTAAAACATTTTACTCAAAGAAGGTACACTGTTTAGAATGGCTAAGAACGCAAGGTTTTTTTTTGAGAAAAAAAATTGTCCCAAATCTCATTTAGTTTCTGTCTTTAATATACAGAATATCCGCAAACAAATGGACAATGTACAGGCCGATCCATTTTCGATGGGAATTCGGGGTATTTCAGAAACTACTAAAGATATGATAAATCTGACACGACGTTCTCGAGCTCGATTTTCATGGCAAACTCGACTGTCAAGGCAGAACTTTGCTATCTCATTTGTTTCCGAGTTACAATTGCGTTTCTTGTTATTGTCACAATTTTTAACACCTCTGTATCTCAGCTGTTAAATAAGTTAGAGTTAAAGTGAAAACTACTCAAGACTAATTCTTTGGCGTAGAATTGAATGTCGGTATTAGATTTTTAGTCGATCTTAAGATTTCGGAGTTATGACCCAAAGTTATATTTTTTTTAAATGGAAATCGTAGCTGATCATGGCCTAAACAAATAGAGAGTTTTTTTGATTTTTAACAGTAAATCACTATAATTATTTTTACAGACACAGGAGATATGGGGTGGGGTGTTTTATATATAAATTACATATTTTTTTCTTTTTAGTATGGCTGGTTATGAAAATACATATAAACTATAATTCTTACTTTTACAAAACTCATATCTGTTGTAAAAATATGACGTTTATTTTAAATGCACAACATATATTCGTATGATGACATAATACTAACGAAATTTTAGGGTATAGGTGTATAGGAACAAACGGACCGATCAGATGGCCAGCTAGGTTACCTGATTTGAATCCATTGGACTGTCTTTCCTTATCTGTAATATATATTTTAAATAAACGTCATATTTTTACAACAGATATGAGTTTTGTAAAACTAAGAATTATAGTTTTGTATGTATTTTCATAACCAGCTATATTAAGATGTAAAAAACGATCGAATTTATATATAACCCCGTATCTCCTGTGTTTGTAAAAATAACTATAGCATATGATATATTGCTGAAAAGCAAAAAAAAAAAATCGCAATTTTTTTATGTCATATCCAGCTACAATTTCCATTAAAAAAATATAACTTTGGTTCATAACTCCGGAATCTACACCAAAGAATTAGTCTTGAGCAGTTTTCACTTTAACTCTGCCTTATTTAACAGCTGAGATACAGACATGTTCAAAAGTGTCACAATAACGATAAACGCCCTGTAACTCAGAAACAAATGAAGATAGCAAATTTCTGATTTGACAGTCGAGTTTGCCATGAAAATCGAGCTCGAGAACGTCGTGTCATATTTATCATATCTTTAGTAGTTTCTGAGATACCCTGAAATTCCACCGAAAATGGACCAGCCTGCACATTAAGGAAGCAAAATTATACTAAGGTATCTAGATTTAAATTGGTATATCTTCATCCCAGGATGATTGTGCGTTTGTTTCCGGACACCCTGTAGATTGAAGAATAGAAATTGGACGGTCAAATGTGTTTTTCTTAAATGCGACGAGTTTTCAGCGATTCTAACAAAAATATCTTATTTATACATAATGAAATTTTATATTGTAATACAGCCATAGACTGTAAACAAACGTAACCGCAAAAATTTTTATCATAAAGTGTCACCAGGAGAGATAATAGTTATCTTTAGCAGATAGTCAAATACTAGCATCACTGATATATTTCGCGCTCTCGAAAATTTATTTTTACCGAGTGTCAATGAAATACATTGTTTTTTCGAAAAAATAAGTCTAAAACATTATTCTGAAAAATCATCATGATTCATAAAAATAAAGGAAGAGTACACACATTTTCTCAGCACTTTGTATATATTTTCTGTAACTGTACCAACCTATATTTATTTTTTGATATTTTCCAACATGTACTCCAAGGAATTCATGTATGAATTAAACGATGGTCATTATAATTATATTATTTTTAAACGAAATTCAAGTATTACTGTCTGTGGAGTTACTTCTTTGTCATTTCGAGCGGTTTTCATGTGCTCTATTTTTGAAACTAGCCATCTCCGTTGGTTTCTTGCTACTTTTTAACTTTTGCTCCACCGGATTTAAGTCTGGAGAAGATGGTGGCCACTGTAATTATCGTTTTGAACTATAAACTGCTGCTTGTGTAAATATTTTTGTTTATTTGATAAAGTTATTAAATCAATATAAAACTTTACTATGAATGCTTTTTTGTACTTCCATAGGTATTTGTGTGCTCCTCTTCGGCTACACCCTCATAGGCTCCGTGATTTTCGTAGCTATAGAGGGGGGCAACACCTACCAACACCAGATCTTGGCCACCACGTCCCTCTCGACCAATCTGAACAGCAACAGTAAGAAACACTTGAACCGCACTGCGGAACTGAAGGCCAAAGCGGACGAGGCCAGGGTGAAGACCGTGGAGAATATCTGGGAGATCACCGTCAGCCTCAACATCCTATACAGGTGGGAGTTGACCTAAGAAAAAGAAATAATGTTATTTAAATTATGTATTTTGTTTGTTCCTAGGGATAACTGGACCAGATTGGCGGCGCAGGAGATTACCAGGTTCCAGGACGAGTTGGTCAAGTCAATGGCGGAGGAAATGGCCCTGCAGCAGCCCCTTCAGGTCACCAAGGTGGGGGCAAAGCACGCCAATGAAAACTACGAGTGGAGCTTCGCCAAGGCTTTTTTGTATTCGCTGACTGTGCTGACCACTATCGGTAAGTGTATGTGTGTGTGTTAAAATATGCGTTGTAGGTACAGTTCAGACGATTTTTGGTGAGATAGAATTCCAAGAAGACCCCTGCGTCGCTTTCTTGGAATTAACCGCATTCGACTCCCGGGGAAAATTTCAAGGCACGCCACTGTTGCGGTAAATTGTTACAGTAGTTCCGATAACAGAACTTTATTGGCTTATTGTTTTCTTGGAATTCTATCTCATCAAATATTGTACGGACTGTAGATACAAATTTGAAATTTGGCGGATAAGGTTCTCAAGTCAATTGCATGCGCCGATTTAGAAGACATTGACAGTTGAACTAAGTGCAAATATTTTTTATTAATTCCAGGAATGCACATATTCGGAAACTGTACCTTAATCAAAATACAAATACTGGGCTTTACCTATTTTTTAGGTTTAATGTTTTTAATGCAAAAATATTGGTTAGTTTTACTTTTAAAAACCTGCTACTAAATTACAGGGTGTTAATGATAAGTTTTGCCAAACTTTACTGGCTTATTCTACCGATGAAAATAATCAAGTTTTGCCCTATAAAAATCTTTTATGAAACACTTCCCTACGGAGATACAGGGCGTTAAAAGTTTCAGATATTTATATTATTTTTCCTGTACCTTCACTGGCATAAAAGATTGAGTGATAAAATTTGGGGGATGACATTTTTTTAGTAGGGACTATTTTTTCATGGAAAACTTATTCCAAAATACACCCCAGTGACGTAGTTATTAGGGGAGTAGGGGACCTTTTTGAAAAAAAAAAAGTCGTACACCACTGGTTTTTTAAATAATTTTAAATGTTTTTAAAATATATAATCAATTTGTGGCAATAAAGTATTCTTGTAAAATATTCGTAAAATTTACTGGTCTTTAGATAATTGGAAAATCAAAATAAGAAGATACTTAAGTACTTACGTTGCTATTTACCATTTTCTATTGATTGCAAAACTCTCTACAATGCGCTGCCGAAGTACTTCTACATTAGGAACTGGAGTACGATATACCATAGTTGAGGTAGCTCCAAAAAAAAAAAATATTATTTACCACAATAATTGACGTAGCCTCTATGGCACTTCTTCTAGAAGTGATGGTAGTTCTTCTTGTAAGAGCCTTTGATAAGTTCTACCATCGAGGGTTCTGGGTAAAAAGTAGGGACCAATCAAGTAATCGCCCACAATTCCTGCCCAAACATTCAGAGAAAACTGTTCTTGGAATCGACGTTGGGAAATAATATGCTGATTTTCATCCGCCCATTGGTGATTATGATGACAATTCGAAATGGTTTTTCTTGTAAATTTCGCTTCATCGGTAAATAATATTAATAACTGAAAATCAGGCTGTTCGCATTGTTGTAAAAACCACTGACAAAATTCAATCCTCGGTTGGTAGTCATTTTCATTTGATGCTTGAACTCGCTGGACAAGATATGGGCGTAATTGCTGCTCACGAAAGACGCTCTAGATCAAGGGTCGGCAACTGGCGGATCGCGGTCCAGGTCCGGACCGCGGAAGGTAAAATACTGGACCGCCAAAATTTTTTGAAAGTATAAATTACTTAAATAAATTATTTAAAAAATGTTTTTTACGTTTAAGTGTCAATCTTATCATTTCTTCTAGTATTTTACAATTGTGTGAGTGTGTGAGTTCTTAATGGTTAGTAAGCAGATTAAATTTGAGTCCAAATTAAAATTAAAAAATAAAATGAATTTTTTTTTTTGGACCTCGTTAAAAATTTTCAAAAGTATTCGGACACCACCTAAAGTTACTTGCCGACCCCTGCTCTAGATTGTTACATGTGATACACCCAAATCTGCTCATATCTGTCTGGTACTGGTAGATGGGTCTTCGTCTACAGATTCCATCCCATAAATTCTGTCTTCCAAATGAACTGTACGAACAGGTCTTTCTCTTGCTCGACGTTTTGGTAGCGACAAACATGAAGTTTCACGAGCTCGACGGTGAACGCTTGAAAAAGTATTCCTTGTTGGACAACGTCGATTTGGAAAAGTCTGTCTATAAAGTCGTTCAGCTTGTCTATGTGCCATTCGCTTGTCTATGTGCCATTCGCTCCACCGTATAAAATGTATATCTGCTAATTCAATATTTGTATAATTGAATACCATGTTTTTTTTATTAAAATCTGTTTTTAGTTGTATGAAAAATAACAAACTTTTTGCAACACACAAAACAGTGGCGTTGTATAGTGTTTTGGAATCTCTCAAAAATATTAGGTATTGAATTTATTGTTACACATTTAGCGATCAATAGAAAATGATAAATAGCAACGTAGATACTTAAGTATATTCTTATTTGACTTCTCAACTATCTAAAGACCAGTAAATTTTACAAATACTTTACAAGAATACTTTATTGCCACAAATTGATTGCACAAAAACATTTAAAATTATTTATAAAACCAGTGGCGTACGATTTTTTTTTCAAAAAAAGTCCCCTACTCCCCCAATCACGCCACACGCCACTGGAGTGTATTTTGGAATAAGTTATTCATGAAAAAATAGTCCCTACTAAAAGAATTGATTATTTTCATGGGTAAATACTTCTATTACGCTAGCAATTTTAAAAAGTTTTCAAATATACTTCTTAAAAAAAAATATTTCTATATTATTTTTATTGATTGAGTTAATGTTATGTGAAGATACTTTAGGATTAGGACGGAATACCTTGCTAATATCTCTAAAGCTAGCCGTTTTCAACAAAAAGGCATTTAAATTTGTAAATGTAAATTTGATTTGTTTAAATGTTATTTTTGTTACACCCTATATATTTGCAATATTGAAAAATGAATTTTACTAAACTGATTTACATCGCGAATTATACCCCTAGTTAAAATATTTGTACACATTTAATATTCTCCCTGTGTAGCAGTAAAACCTCGATTTTTACCCTTCAGAATTTTTTTTGGGTCGACAGTGATCCCTTCCTCTAAACAATTTAAACTTTCAGATATATATTATTTCTCATATTGTTTACTCTTTTAAAATTATTATTTTATACTTGGTATACCATTTTAATGTACCAGGCGGTATAATTTTTTTAATTCGACTTTTATAAAAAAAAATTTCGAACAAAAGTTTTGTAAATATGTACGTAACTTTTGCATGAAAAATTTTTTTGAAAATGTTCCATTGAATTCTCAAGCTAATATGTCAAGAAATAAGAAGGATGGTGAAAAATATTTCCAACAAAAGTTGTCAGGTTTCGAGGGAGTCAAATTATGGTGACCTTGAAGTCAATTATCAAGGTCATTTCAAGGTCAACCTTGATTTTTTAAATGGAAACCCGTATTTTTTATTGCAAATTCGTATTCTGCGGGAAAAAATACGTAACTTTTGTATGAAAGATTTTTTTGGAAAATGCTTCGTTCTCTCGCCCGAGTGCGCTATACTTTGACTGTTCCATTCTTAGACTATTATCTCAAGAAATAAGCAGGATGGTAGAAAATATTTCCAACAAAAGTTGTCAGGTTTCGAAGGAAACATATTACCGTTAAGGTGAACCTTAATTTTTTTATAGGAAACCCATATTTTTATTACAGTTTCGTATTCTGCGGGAAAAATACGTAACTTCTGTAAGAAACATGTTTTCCCGTAGAATATGAAACTGTAATAAAAATATGGGTTTCCATTTAAAAAATCAAGGTTAACCTTGAAATGACCTTGATAATTGACTTTAAGGTTAATTTCAAGGTCACGGTAATTTGATCCCCCCGAAACCTGACAACTTTTGGTGGAAATATTTTTCGCCATCCTGCTTATTTCTTGAGATACTAGCCTGAGTTTAAAATGGAACAATAAAAGTATGGCGCACTATACGAGAGAACGAAGCATTTTCAAAAAAATCGTTCATACAAAAGTTACGTATTTTTTCCCGCAGAATACGAATCTGCAATATAAAATATGGGTTTCCAGTTAAAAAATCAAGATTGACCTTGATAATTGACTTCAAGGTCACCATAATTTGACCCCCTCGAAACCTGATAAATTTGAAAACCTGAAAAATTATGTGGCCTGGTACATTAACATGGGACACCCTGTATAATAGCTCCGAAAAGATTTCTCGTTACCGACGACTTCTCTTTTGCCCCGATCGCCCCCATTCGATAATTTCCGAAGCCGCCGTTAACGTCCCAGGAGCGAGCGGCTCCTAAATAGAAACAAAAATGTATTCCACCCCTCACCGGCTCGACGTCGTCCTTTTTTCGCTCATCCGACGAAAATTTACATATTTTGTTCCGACACACACGGAATTCCGACGGCGTTTTCGCTGAGATCCGCCATTTCGGCGGGGCTGAAGTGCACTTTAACTCTTTTTCCGCACTGCTTAGGCATTTCCATCGCATCCCGCTACGCTAATGTCCCCGGGGACGACGATTTAAATAAAAATTGGACAGGAAACCTTTTCTTGTTGCTCCTCCGACAGCGCCCCCTGCGGCCCGCCGAACTCGCTGTCACGGAGCACGAACCGACGAACCGCCTTTTTGCTGGGGTTTATAAAAGTTTATTGGCATCACGCGGCTTTTTTTACAAAGAAAAGTATACTTCGCAGAGGGTAAAGCTTTCGGTATCTACTGTGTATCACTATTAGAGCTTGACATTTGCGTGCAAAGTCATGGCGTCACTACGATATTAAGAAAAAGCTAAATGAGTGATTTTCAATAGAATGTGCGGCAAATGCTGCCTGCGAATTTTTATTGCCCGAGAAGTCGAAAGTGCGCTACGGAGGAGCATATAGAAATTTCAAAGAATGGTGCCAGAACAAAATTACTGGTTTTCTGAAATGTCACTGCTAGCATATTTCATGGAGAATTCAAGAACTTTAAAGTCACCGGCGAGTTTGTGGAGTGAATACTCAATGATTAAGTCACTATTTTCATAGAGGAGAACGTGGATATATCAAAATACCCCAAGCTGAGAGCATTTTTGAAACGTAAGAATGACGGCTATACACCTAAAAAGTCGAACGTTTTTACAAGAAAACGAAGTCAACGATTTTCTCGTTCGGGCACCCGATAACACATTTGCTAATGAAGGTAGTTGTTAGGTCTTCACATAAGCGATAAGAAGAATGTGGTTTCAATAAAAAAAAAAATTCCACGGTCGGGAGTAGAAATCAGTTTCTATGACATCAAAATTAAAACAGAAGTAGTCGATTATTCCCAAGGGAGTATAATGCTCCCAAGGGAGTTTACATTATGGAGAACGTTTTTCATGCAAAAAAAAAAATAACATTGAAATTATTTATTGACATTTAAATTAAATGTTACATTTGTACAATTTTCAAAATTAATATTAGAAGGAATATTACTTTCGCTTACATTTACAGTTTTTGTGATTGCGCTAGTAGTGGTACCTACTAAAACCTGATTAGCAATTTTGGTCTTATTTTCAATGGAGTTCTCGACATAACCCTCAGCGACTGTCGTTGATTTCCAACCAGCATGACGCTTTATTGTCGTGATATCCACACCAGCATCTGCCAGTAATGTCGCTGAAGATCTTCGTAAGCAGTGACCAGTATAACATGCAGCATCAGGTAATTTTAAATACGAAGCTACTACACTCGGAATTTTTCCCATGGTATTCTTGCCAACTGGCTGCGAACTACATTTTCCTGCTTTGTAGTACAAAAAAAGGCGCTTATGCTTGACGTGGGGAGGACGAAGGGACAGGTATTTTCGAAACAATTCAAGCATATTTCCCACATCGGTAACCACAAAGGTTCGTGGAATCTTTGTCTTAGTGTTTGGAATTTTTACAATCAAGGAAGAGCCTACATCCTCAATATCATCTACAGTTAAATTGACTAGTTCATCAGTTCGACAAGCTCCGGCAATCCCCAGAATTAATCCAACCTATAAAAAATCAAAATACTTAATAATTGAAATACCTAACAACAAAAGTAATCTTACCTTAATCATTAAGAATTCTTTGTCATCTGCACTTGATAGAAAACGGTCGATTTCACCCTTTGTCAATATTTTCGATTTTTTCGCTTGATATCCGTCACCGGTTCTTTTCAAAAATGCGATCAGCTTGGGGAATTTGCTTATATCTATGTTGTCGTAAATTATCAAGCATGACTTAACCATAGAATATTGCGCCCATAATGTGGAAGACTTGTAATTCTTTGCATTTTCACTGAAGTATGCCAACAAAACATTCTCGCTGTATACTTGAACATTTTTCTCGGCGCACCACTTTTTGAACCGATTGTAGGCTATATCGTATAAAGATCTTGACTTCGTAGGCAGCAAATTGCTTATTGCAATATTTGCAGCCTCCACAATCTCTTCCGACTCACAATTATTCATTGTGCACTAAACAAACTTTAAACTAAACCAAACTAGCACCTTAATTTGACAATTCTTTTTGTTTGTTTATTTTGTAGTTATGACAATAACTCAACGACTACTAAATAAATGCTCAAATCCGAATACAATAATTCTGGTGCTACTTACTTCATAATGACAAAATATGTGTTTTTAAGTTAATGAGACCGTGGAAAAAATAGTATATACCATTCGGGAGAGATGCTATTTTGTCCTCGGTGCACTGTAGCCCTCGGGCTTCAAATTGCACCTCTGCCAAAATAACGCATTTCTCTCCCTTATAGTATAATGTACTATTATTTTTAAACAAAACGTAGAACAAACTTTACATAATAATAGCATCCGCGATTTTTACATCAACTTGCAACCTCTAGTGGTGCCAACTCAAAATTTCATAGGTTTGTTCGTTTATACAACCTGATCTAAACCGAATATTTTAATAGTAGTGACGGTCTTAGGCATTGCAGGAGCAACGCCAGTATCAAAAATTTCGATGACATTATTGTACCAGAACACGAATGCGTCAACGTAAAATTGGTGGTGGCCAATTTTCTCTTACTTGTTTGACGCAACTGTATTCAATTCCTGGCTACTTATGCGAAAAAATTATCCAAAAGATCCTAACTGTCAAAACTTGTTGTCATTTAGAAGGTATTTAGCGCTTTCATTCTTGAAAACTTATGGTGTCAAGTCGAAGAAGGGTCAGATTCATCCTCCAGTTAACCTTGTAGACCGATCAAAATAACTCATTTAGAGGGAAAAAAAAAGAAAATGGTTACCTGGACTTTTATAAGTGGAAATGGTAAAGGGGCTTATGATAAACGAAAAAAAAATAAATGCGTGAGCAGGGGCGGCGGAGGGTTGATTTGGGGTGTTGAAAAGTTATGAAAAATTGTATCATTGGGATTTCTGGCGAAAGTTGACGTCAAACAAAAAGTATCCAATACAAAAGTTGTAGATCATGCAAAAATCTACAACTTTTATAGAAATCACTTTTTAACTAACCTCAAAATTTCCGAGAAAAATGCGAAAAACATTTTTTTTCTGATTTTTCGTTTTTTATTTCTCATTTCCACAAAAATAATTTCATTTTGACGAACCTTGGTGAAAGTATACCTTACTCTATCTTAAATAACCTCAAATTTTTTTAGATAAAAAAATCAAGCCTGAAACACTTTTTTTCAAAGAAAAATTCTACTTAAAAAAAATCATCGTACACATCGTTTTGACATATACTTTTTGGTAAAATAAAAAATTTTGTAATCACAGCTCAAAAACATGCTCAAAAATGCAAAAAAGTAAAAAATTACTTGCTACAATGAATTTTTCAGTTCTTGTTGATAATTTGTTTAAATTAAAAAACATTCAAAAACTGATTACACCATTCAATTCTACGGAAAAAAATTTAAATAATTAGTAAATAATTTTTTTTCCCGTAGGATCGATTAGTGTACTCATTTTTTTTTAAAGTTTGATGAATTCAGATATACAATGTGTCCAAGATAAGGATGGGATAGCATTAAGATCTGGGAAACGGTAAAAGATACGGGGTGGCTCAGATTAGAAAAAAGTTGTTTTTTTATACCTAACAATATGCTGTTTAGGAAGTTTTAAAATTCCGTGTAGTTCCGGAGATATCCGGAAAAACACGAAATTTTGCTAAATTGTTTAATTTTTTCTGGCTTTATTTGAAAACGAATTTTAAATTAAATTACATATTTACAATGCCACTTTTTTCGCTCTATACAATGGCGTCAACATTTTTGCAATCCGACGTTTCGTCTTCGAGAAGCCATCATCAGGTTATTTTTTAAATATGTCGCTGCTATTTTTATGACAAAACCTAGTTATTTTTAATTTTGAATTCTGAAACCACTATATATATCAGGGTATCCCGGAATAGACGAAGCATCTCTTGCGAGAGTCCAAAAATATTAGTGTTGAAAAATTTCAAACCATTACGAGTTTGGTAAGCCTTGGCAATTTATAAAAATATCATATACTCGTATTCACGAATAAAGTGTAAAGTGTAAAGTAATATCTTATACATATCTGTATAAGATATTATAAATTGTTATTAAAATATTATTTAAAAAAACAGAGTATTTATGTAAAATTTAGATCCCAGGTCTACTTATTTTTTTAATTGATTTCAATTTTTTTTTTAGTAGTAAAGTGCTCTTTCTGTATGATACACTATAGAACGTTTGTATGTCCCGGATTGAAAATCTGACTGTGTGCAACATTTTAATGNTCCCTCCCTTCCTCCCTACCTCCCTCCCTCCCTCTCCCTCTCCCTCGCTCCTCCCAAAAACCAATAGATACAGGTATTTTGAAAGCGTTCAGAGCCGTACTCAGGAAAAATTTTTAATGATAGCAGAATGACTAGATTTTGTCATAAAAATAGCAGCGATATATTTAAAAAAATTAATCTGATGATGGCCCGTCGGAGACGAAACGTGGGATTGCAAAAATGTTGACGCCATTGGATAGAGCGAAAAAAGTGGCAATGTAAATACGCAATTCATTTCAAATTCGTTTTCAATTAGTCAGAAAAAATTAAATGATTTTGCAAAATTTCGGGTTTTCGGATTACGCATCAACTGTAGACTTTGCAGTTAATACTTTATATTGCTGAAATCTCAAATCATTCTGAGATAATTTATTATTTGTGCATTTGTAATTCGACTTAGATGTTTATAGCAATACTGTACAAAAATAAAGTTTTGGGTCAAACAATGACAGTTTTCTTTTATTTTTTTTCCGTAGAATTGAATGGTATAATCAGTTTTTGAATGTTTTTTAATTTAAACAAATTATCAACAATAACTGAACATTCATTGTTGCAAGTCATTTTTTATTTTTTTGCATTTTTGAGCATGTTTTTGAAATATTACAGATTTCTTTATTTCTCCAAAAAGTATATGTGAAAACGAAAAAATGATTACCGGCAGAACTCTGTACGATGATTTTTTTAAGTAGAATTTTTCTTTGAAAAAAAAAGGTTTCAGGCCGAAAAAAATGAATATCTCAGAAACTTCTTGATTTTTTTATCTTAAAAAATTTGAGGTTATTTAAGACAGAGAAATGTATATTTTCACCAACTTTCGTCAAAATTAAATTATTTTTGCGGAAATGAGAAATAAAAAATGAAAAATCAGAAAAAAAACTGTTTTTCGCATTTTTCTCGGAAATTTTGAGGTTATGTTAAAAAGTGACTTCTATAAAAGTTGTAGATTTTTGCATGATCTACAACTTTTGTATTGGATACATTTTTGTTTGACGTCAACTTTCGCCAGAAATCCCAATGAAACAATTTTACATAACTATTCAGCCCCCCAAATCAACCCTCCGCCGCCCCTGCTCACGTATTTATTTTTTTTAGGTTTATTATAAGCCCTTTCACCATTTCCACTTATAAAAGTCCAGGTAACAATTTTTTTTTCTCCAAGTGTAATTTGGTTGGACTATTGAAGCAAGGTAAACTCAACCATTTGCCATAGGCGGTGTAGAATATTGCGGCAAAAAATCACAATTCATCTGCTCTAAATGTGATATAGGATTACATCCGAAATTTAGTTTCGTATCATTTCACACACAAATAAAATAATTAAGTGGTGTATAAGGTCCGTTTTAAGGGACACCTCATATATATTTTCTAAATAAATTTATATATTATATTATTTATTTATTTATTATATTTATTGCTACAACAAAGTAATCATATAAAAAAACGTTAAAAATATTCCAAGTGATCCTTGTGCACAAATTTTTTTTGTGTGGCACCCTGTTATTTCCATTTTAAAGACATTCCGAATTTAACGGAGCTGCCAGCAATATTTTTTTTACTGAACGAATTATTAACTTGGTAAGCCTCCCCCACAGAGACATTTTGCCGCCCCGTGCCCGCGCGTACCAGGCGGCGGCGCCCCATCCATCTCCACAATAAAAATATTTACGGATATCCGTTACCGGAATTACCCAAATTTTATGGCCGTACGGCACGGATCTGTAACGCTCGAAGAAAGTACGCCCTCATGCCTTTTACGACGTCCTTACGGCGCAAACGACGGCGGGGCTTAAAAAAAAAACTCGTGCTTTGTTCGAGAAATAAGTAAGATTTTACGTTGCGCCGGCTCTTCGATGGACTCGTTATAGAATTAAGCGACAAAGTGTTCGATTCCGGTTTGTTTCGGTGCTTTAAAGTCTCGGACTGTTTTCATATACAGTGTAGGAAAGTACCGCTGGTCTATCAGAAGTTACGTGAGAGCGATAAAGTAATCCATAGAAATCCATGTGATAGACAAGGATGGCTATAATGAAGGCGTCTAATAGTCAACGCCCATTTCGCCCTTCCACAAATAAGATCCACTTCTTATTTGTGGAAGGGCGAAATTTGCGTTGACTATTAGACGCCTTCATTATAGTCATCCTTGTCTATCACATGGATTTCTATGGCTTACTTTATCGCACTCAGGTAACTTCTGATAGACCATCGGTACTTTCCTACACTGTATGAACTCTTTTGAAGACCTACAACGGAATAGTCTAGAGGTGCTAGATTTTGAGTTTTTGGGGCTATTCCAACGATTTGAAAATATTTCAGGTCCTGTCCTGAAAAAGTAATATCTTTACGCTTTCTCCAAATTAGGCTAATTCAGATAATTTCAAAAAAACTTTACCTAGAAAATCCTATAAATGAAGTCAAACAATGTTTTTCAATACCAAAAATATACGAATGCCAAAGATGTCTAACTTCAGAGAGATTAACATCGAAAACAGAAATTCAAAGTTATGCCCAAATACTGTTCTGATATAAAAACACATACCTGACAATGAAATTGTTGAATAAAGTAATGTGTCAATAAAATATCTTGTGTTTTTGTTGTTCTAATATCATCCTTACAAAGACGAAAGCGTAAATAGCCACTATAGAAAGATCTTACTACTTCCACATTGTATCAGGATTGTTTCATCAGGTGGTCTCCTTACCAATGGAATTAATGAACAATTAATAAACAAAATTCTACATAAAAAGCCTTCGGATAAAAAGAAATTTCATCATCCAGAAGCTTTAACAGTTCAGTTAAATTCCAATGGCAATGTCACAGTTTGGATAACCAAAATGCAATTACACACATTAGGGAGAACGAGATAAGGTTCAAACTTATTAATTTATTAAATAAGGCAACCGAGATTTCAATGGATCCGAAAAATGGACAAAAGTATTAAGTAGTTCAAAATTCGAGATATTTCAGTTGACCATCAACGAATTAGAGAGCGGCGTTCTCCTAAAGAATATAAACAGAAATAAATTAATAAGAAAACTTTCCAGGCAGGGACAAAGACATGAACAAAATATAAAGGGAAATGTCCAATATCGAGATACTAATAAGTTTGTTTGTATCGAACTTTGTTCTTGGGAAGAATCTCTTCACTGCGTTTCTTAAGAAAACGTTGTTAATATGTAAATCCTAATTTTGATTCTAAATCTTTGTTTCTTAATTTGGATCAGAATCCATTATACCTTTTCGGGAACAAAACAAAATGAACCTTTTTTATGGACGATAACTGTACTGAATGTAAGTATGTAAATATTTAATCGGTATTTCCATACCTTATAGAAATCGACTCGAAATGTTGAAAAGTATAAGAGAGGGATATTTTTCTTATGGAATATACCCGAGAATTAAATAAAGAATAAGTTCTTCTCAAAAACGAAAGCAGTAATCAAACGTACAGAGGAACGTTGAGGACTGTCGAAACCTGCGCAGTTCCTTCAAGAATTTTGTTCCTCGTGTTGCTCTCAGCAAAAACTATTTTATTATGTTCCTGCTCTACACTCTTGTAGGAAATACTAGGAAGTGTTCCTAGCATTTCGTTCCCAATCTTGTTTCTCAACATTTAAACGTTGTAATTTTTTTTTGCCATCGTTTAGTGCGCTTGAATAAATCTATTTAAATTCTCTACGAGAATGGTACAAACGTGGATGTTTTTGTTCAGAACAAAGTTAAAAATAAAATAAAGAACTTCTTATCCAGAACAAAAACAGGAACAAAATTCAGAAAGGAACGCTCAAAATCCAAGTGTCAAAATCTAAGCAAGGACATTCCTCTTTCTTATGATTTCGAACGATCTTATTTATATTATCTCTATCTCTATTCTAAACTTTCTTGTCTCGTTCTGTCTTAAAAATTAAATCTAATAATGGTTTTGGAACATCTACTGTTCCTGTATATTCAACATTTCTTTATGGGTGTTCTTTTCTATTCTATTCTCAGGAAGAACATTTGCCTTTATTTCTTCTTTGAACGTTCTTGTATCTTTCTCTCAGAAATGAAACAAAAGAAATGGTTTAGGAACATCTGCTGTTCCTGTATAGGCAACATTTTTTGTTGAACATTCTTCTCAATTTTCCCTTTGTTAGTATTCTGAACGTTCCCATTTCGTTGTCGTTTATAAATTATACAAAAATAACGATACAGCAATATCCACTGGACAGATTGAACGCTACTTTGTAAATACTGTCCTCGATTTTATTCTCAACAGGAAGGTTCACTTTTTTCTATTCCGAACGTTCTTCTCTCATTCTCTCTTAAAATTCAAACCAAAGAATGATTTGGGATCATCTGCTGTCCCCTTATATTCAACACTTCTCTGTGGAGGTTTTTCTAGACTTTATTCGTAGTAAAAACGTTCTATTTTATTTAATTCTCGATTTTATTTTCAGGAAGAAGATTCCTCGTTCTCTCCTAGAAATTAAAACAAATGAATAGCTTAGAAACATATATCATCCCTGTATATTTTACACACTTCCTTGCGGACGTCCCTGTTACTTTCTCTCTTAGAAAATAAACAAAAATAACGATAAAGGAACATCCACTGGCTCTATGTTGAACTCCCCCTTTTTACAGTTTTATTTCTAGCAAGACGATCTTTCTGTACTGAAAGTTGTTATCTTGATCTCTTTTAGAAATTAAACCAAAAGAATGGGTTGTGAACAGCTACTATGGGTACTGTATATCCAGCATTGCTTTGTGAAGGTTCTTCTCGATTTTATTCTCAGTAAGAAGATTCCTCTTTTTCTCCTAACATTCATGTCTCCTTCACTCTTAAAAATTAAACCAAGGAAATAGTAAATCTGCGTATATGGTAAAATGGTTATTGGGTAAAGTGGGTTAGTATGAGAGAATACAGCGTTTTATGGAGGAATATAGGTGGATTCGAGATAATATGAGTTGGTATGAGAAAATATGAGTTTTTGTGGAGTTTATACAGGTGTCCCATAAACACATGATCAAAAAGGTATTGCGATATTCTTTGGCTCAAAAGAAGACGATTTGACCTAACTTCCATTAAGAAAAAATGTCTGGTTCCTCTGCTATTGACTGTCAAAGTTCTTGAAAAAAAAAATGTTTTTTTGTAATATCTGGAGANATTAGACAATGTAAAATATTTTATATACTCTGAAAATGGAAATTTGTATCGCATGGTTCTAAACAAAAACGGACAAATCTACTTTGGTAATAAACAATATTAAAACACATATGATTAAGATTCAGTTTTCGAATAAAATCAATGGCGTAGGCTTCACAGGGACGTAAAATATAAATAACTGTTTACAGAAAGGATGTAGATTATTATTGAACCAATCAACATTCAAATAAATGTCCTAACAGTTAGAGGGTGGAAATGAAACCTTTTTAACTTACTCATCTACTTGATGACTTTACTATATGAATAGATTCTTCTCTAAATGTTTTCAATTTTAGACAATCATTATCACTACTACTCAAGTACAACAAATACTCACTACAATCACTACTATCGTAGTAAGTATCTTGGTAAAATCTTGTAGCATTCATAGTTTTTACGCAAAAAATTGTTTTCTGTTTCGTTGCGATTTAACAATTTTAAATGTATCGCAGTAAATCTGCCCTTTTACAAGAAGCAGCTTTCTCTAATAATAATTGCCAATTCTTTTACCTAGGATATCAATATTGAAAATAAAATGGTCGCAACTTTAAAGTCTGTCGCAATGCGACGGATTGAATATCATTTTACTTCATTAGATTTATTTTTTGTTAACACTAAAAACATGTAAAGACGTACTTAGGAAAGACATAATTCTATTGAAACTGGATGATAGTTACATAGATACGATAGATGATGGTGGAATTTCAAGACATATTCGATATGCCCCCCATTTTCCTGGATATATAGCTGGATCCTTCGATTGAAATTGAATTGAGCCACCCTCTACATTTTTGGATCTTTCCGTATTACGTCTGCCTCGTTTTGAATCCTACGCAATAATTCTTTCTGGGATTCCACAGGAGTAGCATAAACTTTATTCTTCAAGGCTCCCCATAGAAAAAAATCTAAAAACGTTAAGTCGGGGGACCTGGGGGGCCATTCGACAGCAACATCTCTCCCTATTCTTCCGATCCACTTGTGTGGAAAAATATTATTTAAATGTGCAGTTACATTTGCAATAAACTACGGAGGAGCACCATCGTGCATGAACCACATCTGAGCACGAAGATCGACAGGGACATCTTCGGAAAAGTATTCGTCAGAAAATTGAAATAATTTTCGCTATTCAAGCGGCGCGGCATGACATAAGGACCCAGAAGGATGTCACCGATGATCCCAGCCAAAACATTTATTGGAAATTCCACCTGAAAGTGGTTAATACGCCTCGCATGAGTGATTTCTTCTGTATAATGATGAATGAAATTGGTGAAATTTGGATCGCGTGCCGACGCTCCTTAAATAAAGGGGCGAAATTGAAGTATTCTCTCAAAATGGTATGGTAAAAGACGTCGCATGATAAGGATGGAGAAGCTGCTGTCTTATGGTGCGATTAATTGTACTTTCTGGTACGCCAAATTCCCCTGTCAGACGGTGAGTACTGATATTTGGATCTTTAGCGACCCTATTTAAAACGTCTCCCTCAACGGCTGCACTTCGTACTTGTAACCCACACGGTCAACGGCTCGAACACCAAATTGCCCAGTCTCCCACAAACTCTTTTCAATCCATGTAAATCCGTCATCTGGAACCCATCTATTTGGGTATCACGCCGCGTAGACGCGTACACTCCCACCCAAGTTGTCTTCGCAAAACCCTAAGACTTTGATCAGTCGGTCACCTCTTCATTAGAAAACGCCAATCGAAACGAATTGATTGACAATTCATGTATTATAAAATGACATTATCGCTTACTACGATAGTAGTAATTGTAGTGAGTAGTTGCTGTACTTGAGTAGTGGTGATAATGATTGTCTAAAATTGAAAATAGCAAGAGCACGAAAATCTCGAAAAAGGACTGATGCATCAATAAAAATAAAATGAATTGATTCCAGCGACCAAATAAAATTTCTGGTAATTCTTGTATCAAAACACTTAAGAATTTACCACTAGCCCAAGGCAGATAGACGCGGTTGCTTCATCAAAACATGAGTTTTACTTAGGAACAAGTCCACAGCAAGTTTCATTAAAATCCATCGTAACATTCTCCAGATATTACAAAAAACAATTTTTTTTCAAGAACTTTGACAGTCAATAGCAGAGGAACCAGACATTTTTTCTTAACAAAAGTTAGGTCAAATCGTCTTCTTTTGAGCCAAAGAATGTCGCAGTACCTTTTTGATCATGTGCTTATGGGACACCCTGTATAGGTTAATATGGTCAGTTCAGTCTTTAGTTTCCAACAAGATTCGGTGAATTATAGGGAGATCCAAAAACGCCCCTCACTAAACCTACCAGAAAACGTCTTTTTTCTCAAATCAACCTTGGAATGATCTGATTTAATACATATAAACGAATCATGGATTCAAACACAGAGACTTCAAAAACGGTAATCGATTTCTCGATTTTTTCTTTTTTTTTACCTTTAAATGACCTTGAAATAACCCTCACAAAATCTGGTGCAGACAAACTGACCTCGGATTCGAACTCAGCTGTCCCAAAAACCTAAATAACAAGCGGTTAGACTTAATTGCTCGGTTTTTTCAATTTGACCTTGAAGTGACCTTGAGGCGACCTTTAAATGACCTGATACAGACAAATTGACCTCGGATTCTAACCCAGCGATCCTAAAATCCTGTATAACACGTGGTTGGACTTGATTGCTCGGCTTTTTCTCAATTTGACCTTAAAATGACCTTGACACAACTTTAAAATGGCCTGATATAGACAAAGTAACCTCCGAATCGGACTCAGCGATCTAAAAAACCTAAACTCCTATACATTGGTCGATCTTGAATGACCCGGAGGGGGGAGGGGTGCCCGGGTCATTCAAGATCGACCACTGTATACTTGTATCCAAAGAGTGACAGTGTGGTATAGATTTTATGCTCGTGGGGTGATTGGTCTGTTCTTTTTTTTTAAAACTTTTGTGGCCTTATTTGGATGGTATGTAATTCCAGCATCTTGGTGCCACCTACCATACGGAACGTGAAACTATCCCCTTGTTACGGCAGAAAGTTAATGATCTTGCGCCATGCGACTTTTTCCCATTGGGATTCGTAAACTCCAAAGTTCATTCTGGTCAAATGAATTCCTGAATTGAAGGCAAAAATTGAGAGAGTTATCAACGAAATTCAGCCGCAGGTATGCCTGCTACAGAATATTTTTATAAGAAGTCGAGTTTGCCAAAAAAGTCACGGTGCCCATCGGTCATCGAACCGATGGGCTCCTCATTCACATTTAATGGCAATGTCTACATTTTAAAAACATGTAAAAACTTTGTCAACTTTTTAATTAATAAACTATTTTATCCGCATATGAATCCCTGTCTTTCTTGCGGGATATCCATTATAAAAGTGCAAGTACAAAACAGAATGTCGTCACCCGTGTTGGGGACGTATAAAAGGTTGCATATCCTACAGGGGCATCTTTTACCGAACAACGTTTTCGTTTACAAATTCCTAGAACCGGTCCTGTCTATCTCAAATATGAAAATTCCTTCCGACGTTAACCTCCCCTATTTCCTCCACCCCGGGCGGCTCCGGCGTTATCCTTAATTAACATCAGAACCAATTTGTATCACCTGAAACCCCCGCTGTAAATAATGATCCGCTCAAAAGAGCATTCGCAAATAATTAATAATCATAATTAACAGCCGTTCAGCGAGCGGCCCGCTAGTACTCACTACGCTCCAACTTTCGGATGTATATTGGATGCCTCAGCCGACTCCGGGCCCCCCGGAATCGATACCCGGACCGGGAGGCGGCCCTAACAAACTAATAGCATCCGGAAAAATCTGAGATATTCCTAACACCGAGAGGAGATTGCTTCTTCGCTTGCGGAGAGCCTCGTAAAAATGAAACGAATTATATTTGAGGGAATTTGAGGGCTTTAATAATTGAGAGGACGGTCTTTTCTTTGAGGGGGGAAGCGGTTATTAAAACGAAAAAATTCGTAAGCCGCTTAAGTAGTGGGCGAACACCGGAAGTAGGCAGAGGAGGAAAAAATAAATGTTTCCCTGACTTCCCGAATATATTTCCATGTTACAACGTCGGGGATCGATACAAGGACGAGTCTAGGGCATGGCCGGCGTGGGCTGGCTGTTATTTGTAGAGAGCGCCACAGGTGACTTAGGTGAATGGGCCAAGTGACGTCACAAGTCGTACTTCGTGCGTTACCGCGCCAAATTTGAATTTTAATTGAATTTTTGCAAATATAGCCAGCCCACGCTCCTGTTTTAGTGTAAAAATGGACATTTAAGACTTTATTGTAGTTTTTCATTTAAATATTTGCCTATATTTGGTAGCAAAATTGCGCAAATGAAATGGTACATAAAAAAAATCTGTTTTGGTTTGGGTGAATCCACTGAGATTTTTAGCTTTTTGGCTTTCAAATATCACTAGAAAGGAAAATTTTTCAATGCGCATAAAAGAAAACGTGGGCTTAACTTTTGACGGCACAATATGTTTAAAAAATTCGAAAAATGTCATATTTTTCTTCTTATTTAATTATGTATCTTTTCAAGAGTTGATTTTAGGCGAAAATAGAAAAGGAAAAAAATGTTTGTAATTAAATTTTACAAAATATGACTAGTTACAAATCGATTGAATCATGATTATTATTGTAAGAATCGAAAAAATCACCAAAAATGGGGTTAAAAAACATTACTTTTTAGGGATTTTTTTTGGGGTCTTTGAGTTGGGTATATGACCTTCATACTTGGCTCAAGAAAAGTTCATGTTATGTAGAATCATCACACCAAATGTCATCAAAATCGATTCTATAGATTTTGCATAATAATTTTGCAATCCAGATTTTGAAATAAATTTTGCAAATTTTCAAAATTTTGCACAGCAAAAACCAAATCCCTTAGATACTTGAAAATTTAATCACATATAGAAGGGCTCCCAAGCTTTCAAACGTTTTTTGAAAAATTCGAATTTTTGCACTTATAAACAATTAGAATAACTTTGTGAATATTCAATCAAATCAAATTTTTTAAAGCAGATTTTAAAAGTTATTGGAAAGACGCTCCTTTAAAAAAAAAACAGATCGATTGGTTAATGAGTTACGTAGTTATAGCCGATCAAAGTTAACCGTCATTTACATTAAATGTACTGGGACATCCGGGCTAATTTTTCGAAAAATACCTTTGGTATTCCGAGTACTTACCAGGTCTAAGTTTGCAATACTTTTCTTCATTGGCAACCTACTTTAAAACACGTTTAAAGTTATTTATGCGAGAAATTCAAGAAAATCGTACGGGTGGTGGTGGTGGTGGTGGTGGGGGAAGCAGAGAGCGCGGCCGCTTCGGCCTGCTCGAAAGTGAATCGGCGAGTTCAAAACCGCGACGTGCTTAAAAATTTTTAATATCTCAGCTTCTAGAGGTCCGATTTTGATGATTTTTTTTTAAATAGATGTCTCGCGATTTGAAAAAACAATTAGCGTATTTTCAAATGCCTATCGTTAATAATTATTGGTCTTTCAACAGTCCTATAATTATTTATCTTTAAACTTCCTTTAATTATCAACTTTATTTTTTTATTGTATCAAAGGTAAGTACATAAACTTATATATTGTTTATCAAAAATCAAAAACAAATTTATTTAAGTATTCTAAAATTGTTTAAACAACAATTATAATCAAAATATGTCGAAAATTAGTAATTAATTAATTAATTAATTATTTCATTTAATCATCATGTCTAGTGATATTTTAAAGCCAAAAAGCCAAAAATCTCCGTGGATATACGTTTCACCCAAATATGGACTCTTTGAAACAGGCATCGTCTGGATTATTATTATTATTTTTAAAAGCATGCTATCTTGTAAAACTACTTTATTTGAACGGTGTAAATTTAAAGCAAAATTTAATAAATGAAGTCGGAGACTGTTCTCGAGTGCGAAGACTCCAGTAGTGCTACTCATTTTGGTTCTAATAATCGATAAAACACACTCTTAGTCTAAATTTGTCTCCTATTTTTTTTTATTTATTTGTCCAAAAATGTCCAAAGATCTAACATATCATCAGTATGCAACATGTCCGTCCCGGTTAGCGTTGAATTACACCAACAATATCTAGTAAACAGTTAGTGATTAATAAGTTTCTAAAATAAAATTAAAAATAAAACATGTAAATATTATTATTAATTGAAAAACACATACCTGACATAGTGTAGTGAAAGTCACCCCAGTGTGCTTTGTACTATACAGTTGTTTACTTATTTATTTCATCATGTTTCTAAAATATGTTCTATTTCTTTCGTGTTCTTAGAAGTTTAGAGATTGTTCTATACTGTTAGAAACCTATTAATCCGGGCGAATTAGACCCAACCCATGCCTGTTTCAAAAATCGGGCGTAACTCTAATCTTAAAATTAAAATTAAGTAAAAAATACACAGAATAAAAGCCTAAATTTGTGTATTTGTAGAGGTCGTTATAGTGTTTATAACAAAAGAAAAAAATACATGCTCATTTTTTAATTTTTCGCTTATATCCGAAAATAAGCCTCTAATCGACATGAGGTATACTTATTGATTTTGTTCCTGAGGAAATTTGCTACAAGGGTAGGCTTTTCCGAAAGCTCACAATTTTTTTTTTTTAATTTTAAAATTAGCGGTGAAGAAAAAAATGTGCAAAATTTTCAGCATTAAATAAAAACAACGAATTTGATTTAAATTGGATGAAACTACAGGAAAAGATAACTGTTGGTGTGCTCAACAAATACTCGCAATCCGGACCCCCAAATGGCGGCCTACTGCTAAATTATAAAGTCGAAAATGCAAGGGCGTATATCTTCTGCCCAAGTCAAGATATCGAAGTTCGGTAAAAATGGTAGAAAGATAATTACATTGTCTCACGTTTGTGTAAATTTCAGATTTATAAGTTGCAAAATAAAAAAGTTATTAACAAAAAACCAAAAAAAAAACGGTAACTTTTCTCAACAAAATCGATAAGTATGCCTCATGTCGATTAGAGGCTTATTTTCGGAGATATAGGTAAGCGAAAAACTGAAAAAAATTACAATTATTTTTTTTTCTTTTGTTTCCCAGCCCAATTCAAGTAGCTCGGCAATATTTGGATGTTGCGTATCCAAATTGTTGGATGGGTAGAGGATGAATGCAGCCTAGGACTCCATAGTCTCCAGACTTAAACCCGCTTGATTTCCTTCTCCGGGGACATCTTGAATAAGTGGTTTATATGACTCAAGTTGAAAATTTGGAGAAATTACTGAATTTTATTATCACTAAACGTATTTAGGAATTATAGAAAAGGAAATTTATTTTATTTTTCACTAAAAACCGAAACATTTTAATGAAAACATTTTTTTAAATGAGTCATATTTTTCTATTCTTTGTGGGTCCCGTAGAGACGTCACTGCTATGACCTTCCTCGAGTATCGAAAATATTTTTATATAATTATACGGCAAACTCGTGTAACATTGAAAAAAAACGTCATATATCATCCTCCTATCGTTGCCAACGGAAAAACCTCAACCCTATCCCGCCCAGGGTCGGGAATGTTATCCTCGGCGAGCTTCAAAGGATGAACTGAAGCGCGAAAAACTAGGTTAGAAATCAGAGTAGACGAGAGAGGCGATTGGAAAACATCTTTTGTCATTATCATAGAGGCGCGGGCGAAACCAGACGACTATGATTGGGTAACTGTGCTAACGCGGACAGAGTGGGACATGGGCGTAGTGAAAGGGTCGAAAGTAAAGGGAATTAAAAAAAAAAACTTTTGAGAAGGAGTATTAGAAAGATAATTAATTTAGAATCGAAGGTGTATCTTGCTCATACAGTTAAAAAAAAACTCGTGAAAAAGTGAAAACAAAGATATTTAAAGTGGATACGTTGTACCTGCAAAAATATTACTTTATCCAACAGTTGCAGTTTTGTAAGTTTTAGTTTTTAGTGACCAAAATCAAATTTCAATCATTATTGACCAAATTTTTTTAGTCACCAGTTAAATAAAACAATTATAGTTGAAATAAAGAACACACCATTAAACAATTAACTATCTATTAGTGTATATACAGGGTGATTCACAACTTATCCAAAAAAAATTGGGAATAGATGCAGCATGTCAAATGGAATCAATATTGTAAAAAAATTTTTGTAAAATCCTTATAGTTTCCGAGAAAAAAAATATTGAAGTTATAGTATATTCAACCACTACATAGCTGGACAACTGTAGTCTCTAGCATCATTCGCCACGTGGCCTCAGCGACTCCGAATACTGAAATCGGATTTTACAATCGTCGTTGCTATAGTATTTACCTGTTATCTGTGGTGTTTACAAAAGGTTTTTAGTAGTTAGTGTCAAAAATGGGTAGTTAGTGTCAAAAATGGTTTGCGTGTAGGTATAGCAACTCGGAGTTGATGGATATCGTTGTAAATTTATGGTGAAGCATTTGTGTTATGGTGAAGCGAGACAACATTTGTGTTAGTTCGTAGAAACTGAGTACAACGGACCCAAATGTGTTTACACGTTGGTGGATAAAATTTTGAACAATTGTAACATCGGGTATGTCAAATGATTTTATTATTTAAAAACATAAATTAATTTTATTAATTAATAAGGGCAAAAGCAGTTGAATTTGCCGATATAAAATAGGTGCGATAAAATTCTATTTACATATTTCTTTCCTTGCGAGTCCGTTTTTATCATACCGCCATGCCGGTCGCATTGTGCGTGGTCAGGTTTTACATTGGACCAGTTTCCAGTGCCGTGCAGAAGTGTATTTTTAAATCATTTTCTAACTGCCCTTTTTGATTATTTCTTTACAAAATTGTATTTGTAAGGGTCCCCTGTACATCCAGAATTTTTTTTTGGATAAGTTCTGAATCACCCTGTATTAAAATAAAAAGTTGCATTGTGAAATCTGATTCCTGTGCTAAAGCTAACATGGTAGTTAATGATAAATTAAATAGAAAAATAAGTGAATGCTCTGTTTACTCACCTGATTTTTACAGCATATAACATACTTGAAATCTTGTGGTTAATCTTCAAGTTCCGGGAACTTTCCACGGCATTTAAAATTTCTGGTTTTAAATTTCCCTCTCTCTGAATCTATCATTAGCTTACTGGGGTTCACTGAATCTATTATTAGCTTTTTGGCCTTCAAAGCACAAATAATCTCTTAAATGTTGAATCAATCTTACAAACATATTCTTCTTCGGTACCTGTCCTTCGGAATAATCCATTTTATATCGTCCTCTTATAACAGCCTCGTTTTTTCCTGACAAAAAATAAGTTGTAATCATTTCAACTCTTTCTTAATTCCTATACATGCTTTTTCATAGTATCACGGAATCTTGAAAATGAAAACACAAAAAATACACTGTATCGTCAGTAAACAGTAAAGTAATTAACTTTGTAATGGTATACACTTACGATACTCAAAGACATTTCATTAAATCCTAGTTTAAATTTTACTATAAATGGTAGTTCACTTTTTACCTGTTTACCATCCCATCACATCATATTATGTGTGAAGTCAACTGGCAATAGCAGATCTTCAGAGGCGGTAATTTTATTTATTTTAACAGAGGAGACTAACCCACGTTGCCCTTCGTAAGCGTTCTGACCAAAATCGGATTCTGCTTACATTTAAACTGTTCACGGATTCATTTTGTTGCTGTTTTATTTATTTTGAATCAATTTAATAGCTCTAGGTGCTGAAGTGTATGAATAAGAAAAAGAGTAGGAACATAAATAATTTTGTTTAGAGATTGATATCTTTATAACATTACCTGTTTTAACTTTCCTAAATGCGTCCCTATTTGTTCTACGTAGTGTCAGTAGTAGGTATACTGCAGCTAAACAATGTCAATGTTAAAGGTCATTAACATTGAAATTATTTTAAAAAATATTTCATGTCAATCAGTTCAGTATATCTATATTTTTTTATTATGTAGGTTTTGTATGTTGCATGTTTTTAAAACATAAATTAGATTTATTTACTTTTACTATCTACGTACCAATTAGTTAATATTGAATAAATTATGTAAAACAATTAATATTTTTTAAAACAGTAGATAATTTTTTAATGCGCTTCATCCACATTGAATCAAAAATATGGTGATTTTAAAATAACACGTCCTAATCCATAGAGAAGTAATCTGTTTTATTAAATTATTATTTTCCATGGTAACTTCGCACAATGTAGACTGATTTAAAAAAGTAACTGGCAATGTTGAAAGTGTACAGATACAAATTATGCCGCTAATTAAAGTTCGATTAAAAAAACTAATTGTAAATCGACTAATTATTTAATTAAAAAAGGGAATTTAGATTCGTATTCAAAAGAATACATAATATTTAACCTAAAATAACTGTGCATTTATTGAGAGAAAATAATATGCCACCGATTTTTTGAAGGGCAAAATGTCATTATTCCCCTATTAATATTATGTGGAAGAATTTTCGTGAATCATTATAAGCAAAAAAGTAATTATGTTGTTTATACGTATTTTTTCTTCTTCACTTATGAAAACGCCCCTATTCTTCCACCTCTGTGTGCCAACTAGATTTTTACCTGACAATGACGGTGATCTACCCATTCACACTTGGATGGATTCTGTCGCATTCGGTTAGGGTGACGCAGGACACGTTTTTCAGAACGGCAACTGTAAAATTGGGGCGTTATTATTTAAAAATTCCAACATATTCTTCCCCGAAAACAGCAGTTTTAACGTTATTTATAATAAAGTACGTCAGGATACTTTAATAAAAAAAAACGTAATGTCCCCCTTGTCAACATTTTATATTACCCGCGTTTACTACGATAAAGTTAATATATGCCAAATTTATACTTGTTTTATGCAGTAATGCCAATTTATTGGTCAATAAATTGTCAAAGTTGTCGTCAAATTTATTTATGATGAAGCTAAACCAACAGTTTATCGACGTCAGTTCTAAATTATTTTGTTTATAGGAGTGTATAATAATAATGTATAAAGAGTTATGTTATAATTTGGCGGTTTTTCCTAAGTGTTAAAAACTGTAAATATATTTTTCTGCGAATTTTGACATTAATGTGGCACTATTAAAGTACTTATTTTATACAGGGTGTTTTTGAAATATTAACATTAATACGAGACATCCACAAAGTAAGAATACTGGGACTTTAATGCTCTGTGGTTTTTGTTTTCGACAAGGTTATCAACATTGCATTCTAGGTCAAGGTGTTCTAACAAAACGCACGCTCTTTTCTCAGTTAGTTGAGAACTGTTGTTGTAGTGGCGTGTTGAAGTGAATGCCGCTATTCCGAATTGTTGTGTAAATTTTCTTACTTTTTGTACAAGTGTTGAATGAGCAAGCGTATTTTAAAATTATCGTAGAATCTTCAAAATTATTCCTTACGTCAGTTTTGCTGAAAGTTAAAAATCGCCGTATAGCTTTAAAGCGATAAAACGGTAACCACCACCTACCCCAAAAATCACAAAACAACTCTGAACAGCCGAAAAAAACCCTGTACGCCTATGAACAAGACACACACAAATTCACTCCCTACCCTATGTGTCTTGGAAAACTTAGTTTTAGTTCATTTGTAGAGATTTAAACACCGACAGTCTTGTAAAAATTGTCAAAACGTAGAGGTTCGCCGTTTTCCTTGTCAGTCGCATAATTGTGAAATGCTGGGTCGCAGAAAGATCCAACCTATACAACGACACTAAAATCACTCCGATCAGACCTCCCCTGCGCCCAGCGGTCGCGACGGAACATTCGTTCTCTGAGCTTAATGAGGATTTTCCATGGACCATATGTGGCTATTATTTTCATTCTGATTATTTTACAAATTTTACTGTGGGATAGCATTAACATCTCGAGAAATTTGTATGATGGTAGTCTCCGATTGTTCTTCGACAATGTTGAGATTTGTTCGTAACATACGACTTGATCAAGTTCATCCGGCGGCGGCTTGTATAGAATTTTTATCCACAATAAGTTAAAATCATGTCCGCAAGTTCGCCGTTATTGAATTTATGTGCCATTTTGGCATACATGTTTACCACTGTTCACTAAAAACACAACAAGCTTACACGAACCCAAACAAAAACTTAGAGCAAACGCAATTATTACAGTGTCAAAGAGCAACGACGTTAGAAATGATAGCAAGCACTGATTTATTTTCGCGCGGTAGTACGAATATGTGATTAATAATTACAGAATCAGAGTTACAAATCTCATCAGGTTCAAATGTAAATATCTATACGTTATTATAAAGCATTTATTAATGTGTCTTTCTGTTAAAGACTTTATTTTGATAAACTGTGCTCCCTAAAATTAAAACCGCAATTTCGATATCACGCTGTAGGAATTGTTCGAAATTCAAAGCATATGCGATGAACGTTTTAAACTTTTACAACTGCATTCTTATAAGTTAACCCGAATTCCTCGAAAACGTTTCGATGTATTGAAATTAAACAAATGGTTTTAAAAAAACATGTTTTATTACTCAAATTCAAAGAAAAATAATAAATTTTATCAAATGAAGTCAAATGATGTTCGACAGAAAAAAAATATATTTAAAAGGGTACTTTAATAAGTACTACGCGCCTTGACAGGACTGGAAGATGGTCTAAAATTACCAACCTAAGCAAAAAATTATGTTACAAAATTAAATAAAAAAATAAAGGACCCCGCACAAATCTTATGGAAATTGGGTCCCGGTCAAATTCGCTGAATTTTTGATATGTGATAGAGTTCATCATACTGGTCAATTGTCTCAATGGCCACAAAGCTCAAAAATGGATAGTTTGGCCGGTACAGAGCTTTAAAGCTCCGAATATCCTCCACGGATTTATGTATATGCGCAGTGTGTATAGACTTTTGAAATAGCCTATTTCATTTTTTTTATTATCTAGGTTTATATTTTTGAGGTTGCTGAATTCAGATCTGTTGTTAGATTTTCAAAATTGACAGTTGGCAGCTGTCAAATAGCTGTCAATGTGCTATAATAAAGCCAAAAACTTGTTTTTTNCGAACCCAAACAAAAACTTAGAGCAAACGCAGTTATTACAGTGTCAAAGAGCAACGACGTTAGAAATGATAGCAAGCACTGATTTATTTTCGCGCGGTAGTACGAATATGTGATTAATAATTACAGAATCAGAGTTACAAATCTCATCAGGTTCAAATGTAAATATCTATACGTTATTATAAAGCATTTATTAATGTGTCTTTCTGTTAAAGACTTTATTTTGATAAACTGTGCTCCCTAAAATTAAAACCGCAATTTCGATATCACGCTGTAGGAATTGTTCGAAATTCAAAGCATATGCGATGAACGTTTTAAACTTTTACAACTGCATTCTTATAAGTTAACCCGAATTCCTCGAAAACGTTTCGATGTATTGAAATTAAACAAATGGTTTTAAAAAAACATGTTTTATTACTCAAATTCAAAGAAAAATAATAAATTTTATCAAATGAAGTCAAATGATGTTCGACAGAAAAAAAATATATTTAAAAGGGTACTTTAATAAGTACTACGCGCCTTGACAGGACTGGAAGATGGTCTAAAATTACCAACCTAAGCAAAAAATTATGTCACAAAATTAAATAAAAAAATAAATTTATATAACTTTTACTCTAAATTTTATTTCAGCTATATTTTCACTTACGTTTAAGCTTAACGAATCTCAAGTACGGCCCTGTCTTGTACGGATTATATCCGGTCCCAGTATTCGTGTTTAAAAACTTCGACACAAATAACTACCCCTTTTTATTTATTTGAAGATGTGCCTTTCGAGGATCCGAATATCGCCGTTGTTCCCGTTTCTCGATCGTATATTTATTGGAGATCCTCGCGAGTTTCATTGTACTCGGCCTGTCAGTTGTGACATGATGAATAGGGCCTGTTCTTTAAATAAATGTCTGGAATCGTATACGAGAAGCGTCTCGGAAAAAGATTCCCCTCAGACGTCGCTGTGTACTGCTATTCTACGTGCCGGGCGGCGATTTCCAGTTTTCCTTGTTTTCCTTGTCTTCCTGTCGAAAAGTGTTGCTTAAGCAGTCCCAGTGATGCGACCTTTGAGAAAAAATTATAGTAAGAATGGTTATATTTTTATATTATGTTATTATCAGGTATCAACAATGCGATTGTGCATCATAACGACTGTTTAGCCCAGGAAAATAAGCTGGAAAATGACCATTTCGCGACTTTTTGTTTCGGCAAGCTGAATTTATCACTATAGATGCTAAATATTGTGTACAATAATATATTAGTTTCCACAGTCATAAAAATGGGGGGAAGACTGTTTACATGGTGGTTAATTGTATAATTTTTACGTAAATTCACGTTTTTCGCTTATAACTTTTTTCCGTTCATATCCACGAGAAAACAGTAAAGTACTTTTTTTTTCGTCTTCAATAGACCTACAAAACTAGCGTCAAAAATATTGATTAGATCAATACTTATAAACAGAAGAAGTTTATTTATGACTTTTGAATTAAACATTTATAAACTGCGTTATTATTACCAGAACGTTTTGGCATCGCATCCTCTCATTCCTTATCACTGTCTAATAACTCACACGAAATCTGGAATCGGTAAGTTGAATAGTTTA
>NW_019417191.1:0-41958 GCF_000390285.2 Anoplophora glabripennis | reverse complement strand
GGAAGATCCTCGGGATCGTCCAGACTAATAATTAGTTAATTTGTTTATAAGGCCATAACTTGTAAACTATTCAACTTACCGATTCCAGATTTCGTGTGAGTTATTAGACAGTGATAAGGAATGAGAGGATGCGATGCCAAAACGTTGTGGTAATAATAACGCAGTTTATAAATGTTTAATTCAAAAGTCATAAATAAACTTCTTCTATTTATAACTTTTGATCTAATCAATATTTTTTGACGCTCGAGGGCTAGTTTTGTCTTTTGAAGACGAAAAAAAAGTACTTACTGTTTTTCTCGTGAAAATTAACGGAAAAAAGTTATAAACGAAAAACGTAAATTTACGTAAAAATTATATAATTAACCACCCTGTAAACAATCTTCCCCCCCCCCATTTCTATGACTGTGTAAACAAATATGTTATTGTACATAATATTTAGCATCTATAGTGATAAATGCAGCTTGCCGGAACAAAAAGTCGCGTCCAACTCTATATTTCCTGGACTATGTTAAGATTAATAATCCTGGAACAAACTCTAGTAGATTAACTTTAACCGCGCAATGTATATGCAGGGTGTTAGGTTTGTAGAACACCCTGTATATACTCGTACCGCGTAGAAAAATTCAGTTTTTACAGCAGAATATCAGCAAAGCAAAAAATTTCCGCGCCAATTCCCTTTGCCTTTAAAAATGTTTCACCGACTGAACGTATCGAACACCGACAAGTCTTAAAGGGCGCGGAAGGGCGCAAACTGATCACCCGGAAGGAAGCACGCGGGATCATCCCCGTCAATTATCCGGTATTTAGTTCGAGACGCGGTGATCGGGTCAGAGGTGTCAGGGACAGATGTTGGGGATGTCGAAATATGCGGAGACCCTTTCTGCGGGCGACGGCCATTGTAGGTAACCTAACAAATAGACTGGTCCGATGGCTATACGTAATCCCGGACAAGGGGCCGCCCGCCCTTTCCCTAATATGATGGTCGGGGGGATCCCCGGGGATGCTACGGATCATTAAACAAATAATTTCTGGGGCGATTCGGGTATTATTCTTGTTCTGCACCGGGACGCGAGTTTCATTAACAGTGTTACCGTTAAAATAACAGGGTGGATTGGAAATTTAAATAGTTCTGTGCGGGAACCGTCAATGTGAATATAATTTAGGATGGTGCTCGTTCTGTTTTGTTCCTGTGGAAAAAATTGTGGAGCAAGGCTCCAAGAACCATGGTGTTACGCTTCAAAATTTAAGAATATTTTTTTATATTTTATTTTGTTTATACAGGGTGTTTCTGAAATAAGTGCGTTCTTTGAAGAGGGTTATAGAGAACACGAAAATGAGCAACTTTTATTAAGCAACTGATGGTCTAAAACATTTTGTGTTCGAAAATGCTGAAATTTATTCAAATCTCGTTTAAAAGTAGGTAAAACAAAAATTAAACGAAGAAACGATTTACTTACCAATAGCTCTACAAAACTGTTCAAATTTATTTTCATGTGCTAATAAACATACTTCTAAACGATGCGCGATGGTCAAAAATATACACATACGTGTCTTGGCATTTGTCAAATATGTTGTTGAAGTTCAGCTGCATAGGTGTTTCGATACACACTTTTTTTCATACACCCCCAAACAAAAAAGTCCAGAGGGTTCATATCCGGACTTCGTGCTGGCCATTTCGCTCTATCTACCTTTCCGGAAAGATGGTATGGAAAAATTCACAAATTGCACGAGAAACAATGGGAGGGGCACCATCATCTTCTAGCAAGTCTGGTAAGACGTTAGTTAAAAACTCTAAATAAACAGCACCATTTAAACGTGCAGGAAACACAATCAGATCGTGTAATCTGTCACCAATAGGATAGAGGAGGGAAAATGGGATAAGTTCTTAATAATAAACGATAACAATAAACTAATAAAAATATACAATCTAGGTAGCGCGTGTGCGGTTCGATTCGAGACTGCATTTTTTCCCTATTTACTGATATCGGTATAGAGATATGTATATTTAATTTCTTTTAATTGTAGGCAACCAATATTACCCCAAATTTAAGAATGCCTAAACCAGCACCTTGTTTGTAAAATCCGGATCTTGTGCTATTTGCCGTCGAAACCACTGACAAAATTCCACATGGGACTGAAAATTATTGTTATGTAATGCCTGAACCCTATGTACATACGTGATATGGGTGTAATAATTGTTCCAATAGTACACGTCACACGGTACTGTTAGATACACCCACTCGTCTGCCAGTGTCGCGGGTACTGCGCCTGCGATCTTCCTCAACGAGGTTTATGATGTTTTCTTCTCTGTCGAAAACATATTGCGGCCGTTCTCGTCCACGACCTTCATATGTCAGGTGGACATTCCCTGTATCGCGTAACCTTTAAACTGCAACTGTTCTACTTTTAGGTCGGTTTTAGGTCGGTTTTAAGTCGGTTAGGTCGGTTTAGGATTAGGTTCTACTTTTAAGTCGTTTAGGTTGTCGTCTGTTACGGTAATGGACCGTATACAAACAAATTTCATTTAAATTGTACTGACATTCTCCGTATATTAACACCATATCTGCTAGTTCTTATACATACTAACCTAGTAACCTACCATCAAATTTACTTGATTGTAGAAGTCACATGGAACGTCAGCCAATTAGAGAAGCGCTTCATGCATGTAGCAAGTTCGAAGTGTTCGTGTGCACGTGCACAAGATGCACAGGGTCGACTTACATTTATGGTTAATTTTCTTAATTAATTTTCTTGAAAACAGGAGCTTTTAGTCCATCAGTTGCTTAATAAATGCTACTCATTTTCGTGCCCTCTTTCACCCTTTCCAAAGATCTCACTTATTTCAGACACACCCTGTATATTACACTAATATGTACTTACTTTTTATATTATTTATATGAGACAGAACCAAAAAAACTGAGGTTTAACGTAACTAGTGGATTCCGAGTCTGATTATTTTACTATTAAGTAGCTTCATTGAGTAATTTGCAAAATTTTTTACATAAAAAACTATTAACTAGTTCATAATTATACGCAGAGGGCTTTCAAAAATTTTAGTATCATCATCTTATGCGCATACGAGACATCGAACACATTTTAACAAATCACTGGTGTACATGAAAAATAAAATCAGGCCCAGCACGGATCCTTGCGGAACTCCACATTAGAGAATATTAGGTTCAGAAAGGATCTTTGCAATTCTAACTCGAAAAGACATNTCGTTTAACCTAAGTAAGTAGTCTCTAGAGTAGGACTGTTTTTTGTCTCAGATTTGTAATTTATTTGTTTGTTAACTCATTTTAGTCATGATGCACAAGAATTTTATTTAGTTTTAATTTCAAAAAGTTTATCTGTTTGTTTTATTTTTCTGCTTTTGAATAAATATGGATTATGCATAGACTTATTCTACACCATTCTTATTTGTTACAATACAAGGTGGACGAGGGTAGTCAGTGTAACCGTGAGCCGTTGAAAAAATAAAATCCCGGGCCGCCTCAAAGTTGCCCATTCGCCCCTGGCTGCATAGGTGTTCGATACACATTTTTTTTCATACACCCCCAAACAAAAAAGTCCAGAGGGCTATTTCGCCCTATCTACCTTTCCGGAAAGATGGTATGGAAAAATTCACAAATTCCACGAGAAACAATGGGAGGGGCACCATCATCTTCTAGCAAGTCTGGTAAGACGTTAGTTAAAAACTAAATACACAGGACCATTTAAAGGTGCAGGAAACACTATCAGATCGAGTAATCTGTCACCAAAAGGATAGGGGAGGGAAAATGGGATAAGTTCTTAATAATAAATGATAACAATAAACTAAATTACTTTAAAAATAGACAATCTAGGTAGCGCGTGTGCGGTTCGATTCGAGACTGCATTTTTTCCCTATTTACTGATATCGGTATAGAGATATGTATATTTAATTTCTTTTAATTGTAGGCAACCAATATTACCCCAAATTTAAGAATGCCTAAACCAGCACCTTGCTTGTAAAATCCGGATCTTGTGCTATTTGACGTCGAAACCACTGACAAAATTCCACATGGGACTGAAAATTATTGTTATTTAATGCCTGAACCCTATGTACATACATGATATGGGTGTAATAATTGTTCCAATAGTACACGTCACACGGTACTGTTAGATACACCCATTTGTCTGCCAATGTCGCGGGTACTGCGCCTGGGATCTTCCTCAACGAGGTTTATGATGTTTTCTTCTCTGTCGAAAACATATTGCGGCCGTTCTCGTCCACGACCTTCATATGTCAGGTGGACATTCCCTGTATCGCGTAACCTTTAAACTGCAACTGTTCTACTTTTAGGTCGGTTTTAGGTCGGTTTTAAGTCGGTTAGGTCGGTTTAGGATTAGGTTCTACTTTTAAGTCGTTTAGGTTGTCGTCTGTTACGGTAATGGACCGTATACAAACAAATTTCATTTAAATTGTACTGACATTCTCCGTATATTAACACCATATCTGCTAGTTCTTATACATACTAACCTAGTAACCTACCATCAAATTTACTTGATTGTAGAAGTCACATGGAACGTCAGCTAATTAGAGAAGCGCTTAATGCATGTAACAAGTTCGAAGTGTTCGTGTGCACGTGCACAAGATGCACAGGGTCGACTTACATTTATGGTTAATTTTCTTAATTAATTTTCTCGAAAACAGAAGCTTTTAGTCCATCAGTTGCTTAATAAATGCTACTCATTTTCGTGCCCTCTTTCACCCTTTCCAAAGATCTCACTTATTTCAGACACACCCTGTATATTACACTAATATGTACTTACTTTTTATATTATTTATATGAGACAGAACCAAAAAAACTGAGGTTTAACGTAACTAGTGGATTCCGAGTCTGATTATTTTACTATTAAGTAGCTTCATTGAGTAATTTGCAAAATTTTTTACATAAAAAACTATTAACTAGTTCATAATTATACGCAGAGGGCTTTCAAAAATTTTAGTATCATCATCTTATGCGCATACGAGACATCGAACACATTTTAACAAATCACTGGTGTACATGAAAAATAAAATCAGGCCCAGCACGGATCCTTGCGGAACTCCACATTAGAGAATATTAGGTTCAGAAAGGGTGTTTGCAATTCTAACTCGAAAAGTCCTCTTGCTGAAAAATTATATAATGCCATAATATAATTTTGCTAAATTAACATCCGTTGATAATAATTTAAGTTTAATATTATTTTCTTCTAATTTTTTATTAAATCGGTCTAAAGGATTATTATCAATTAAAACAAAATTATTCCTATTCTAATTTAAAAAATTTTCAACTTAAATCAACTTTATGCATTGTGATATCAGCGTCATTAGTTCAGTTAATATTACTAATTTTTTCCCATTACACCTACACTCATAAACATTTTATTTTTAAATGTAAAAGTACAACGTAAAGGGTAAGTGTATAGGGTGCCCCAAAAGTAGGATTTGAATTGTGTGCCGGAAGATTGTGAAACTTTACAAGTACAGAGAGTGTGTAGCTGAGACTGTGCGAAGTTATCTGAAATTTACGGTAGGAACGCCCCGAATGAATCAATTGTGAAAAGATTAGTTGCTAAATTTAATCAAACAGTCACTTCAAAGCACAGAATGCCTCCAACACTAATTTTCCTGGCCTGTACATACATTCTCTCTAAAGAAAAGGCATGCATCACACAGCGCTTTCTTTAAGGGACTTTTCTGGTGCTTAATGTAGACAGTCCCTTAGCTGTAGGACCTCCTACGCCGCGGCGAGTACGGCCCTGGAAAAAACGCCACAACTAGCCGTAGTATACGCTCCGGAAGAGAAACGATCCCGCTCCTCATACATTTCCGGTCTGTTGCATATTTCCGATGCCGGCCAGTAAGAACAGCAGAAGAATAATGAATTCCCCGCTCGGCCCATTATAGGCGCCCGGAGTTCGCGCGAAGTCCGAGCTACTGAAATTGCGAGCCAGAACGGATTGCCGGGCATTAGCTCCAAAACACCAAACTTAATAAAATCGGGCAGGAATGTTTCCTTCTAATGGAATCCGTCCCAGCTTCTCGGCTAGGTTTAATAGATAAAAAGTGTGGGTTTCGCTCTTGCTTCCGTTCTTTTTTTTTAGTCTGGGTAAACTTTTCGTCGCGGGAATCCATGAAATAATGCACTTGTTTTTCCCCAAAATATCTTGTTAATGACGTTGCAGTTCTACGATTAATTTTAAGGTTTCGTTTAGAGAACAAATATTTGGCGTAATTTGTGTATCAGCGAACTTGTGTAAGGAAAAAAAATGTGACGTCACACCACCTAATTGACTGGACCAGACGATTCTTTTCACCATTAGCTTTCTGGTCACACACTCCATCATTTTCTTTAAGGTATTGACAACCGTCATTTGCAATTTCTGTATCTGCAAATAGCAATATATTATTAAATAATTATTATATTATGCTAACATAAATTCACCCCCTTTAGGGTCTGAGTCATTTTTTAATTGAGTTTTAGACTTCCTTAAAATGCAAATATGTGTACCTGAATCTTTATCGTTCTGTAGATCAANGCACCTTCGACCTCGCCTCATCCCGGAATCCATCTTTCAGGCCCTATAGAGGCCATTTTTGGCCCCTGGGGCCAATTCGAGACGTGGAGGGTTATTTCTGAGCTCGGGATCGGATTCAGCGTCAAAAAATACATGGGAATACATATGTCCGACCCACAAGTCCGAACACTTTTTTTTTTGTGGGGCTGTGTTATCAATTAAAACACAATTATTCCTATTCTAATTGAAAAAAATTTCAACTTAAGTCATCTTTATGCATTGTGATATCAGCGTTATTAACTTCAGTTAAAATTACTATTTTTTCCCATTACACCTACACTCATAAACATTTTATTTTCAAATGCAAAAGTACAACGTAAAGGGTAAGTGTCCCAAAAGTAAGGCAGGATTTGAATTGTGTGCCTGGGGATTCTGAAACTTCATTACAAGTACGTAGAGTATGTAGCTGAGACTGTGCGCAAGTTACCTGAAATTTTCGGTAAGAACGCCCCGAATGAAACAATTGTGAAAAGATTAGTTGCTAAATTTAATCAAACAGGTTCGGTTGCAGACAATAAAAAAACAGTCCAACCTGGTACTGACAGTTTAGCCGAAAATATTGCTACGGTGAGTGATACTCAGTGCGAAATTAGGCCGAAAAAGGCAATTTTGCGCTTTATGCTTTCGAGTGACTGATTTTTGGTTTATAAGTAGTTCATGTATACCCTACATGAAGATATACTGTACGTACCATAAATAATGGTTTTTGGTCAATAACTTGTGACCTAATTAATATTTTTTAACGTTTTTGTAGTTTTTTTTTAAATTAATGTATTTTGCTATTTTTCTTTACGACCAAAAGGAACGAGCGATATAAGCGATACGCGATTTTTCCTTATAATTAGTTTTTATTGTTAATAACTAATACCGCACAGCGATTTGAGACTACGGGTACAGTATATCTTCATGTATACTCTTTGAAATACTTATAAAACAAAAATTAGTCCCTTCAAAGCACACAAGGCATCCAACACTAATTTTCCTGGCCTATACATAATCTCTAAAGAAAAGGCATACATCACACAGCGGTTTCTTTAAGGGACTTTTCTGATGCCTACTTTAGACAGACCCTTAACTGCAGGACCTCCTACGCGGCGGCGAGTACGGCCCTGGAAAAAACGCCACAACTAGCCGTAGTATACGCTCCGGAAGAGAAACGATCCCGCTCCTCATACATTTCCGGTCTGTTGCATATTTCCGATGCCGGCCAGTAAGAACAGCAGAAGAATAATGAATTCCCCGCTCGGCCCATTATCGGCGCCCGGAGTTCGCGCGGAGTCCGAGCTACTGAAATTGCGAGCCAGAACAGATTGCCGGGCATTAGCTCCAAAACACCAAACTTAATAAAATCGGGCAGAAATGTTTCCTTCTAATGGAATCCGTCCCAGCTTCTCGGCTAGGTTTAATAGATAAAAAGTGTGGGTTTCGCTCTTGCTTCCGTTCTTTTTTTTTAAGTCTGGGTAAACTTTTCGTCGCGGGAATCCATGAAATAATGCACTTGTTTTTCCCCAAAATATCTTGTTAATGACGTTGCAGTTCTACGATTAATTTTAAGGTTTCGTTTAGAGAACAAATATTTGGCGTAATTTGTGTATCAGCGAACTTGTGTAAGGAAAAAAAATGTGACGTCACACCACCTAATTGACTGGACCAGACGATTCTTTTCACCATTAGCTTTCTGGTCACACACTCCATCATTTTCTTTAAGGTATTGACAACCGTCATTTGCAATTTCTGTATCTGCAAATAGCAATATATTATTAAATAATTATTATATTATGCTAACATAAATTCACCCCCTTTAGGGTCTGAGAGTCATTTTTTAATTGAGTTTTAGACTTCCTTAAAATGCAAATATGTGTACCTGAATCGTTATCGTTCTGTAGATCAAACGTCACATCATCGATTGACTGAGGCAATTGGTCGCCACTAAACCAATTAAAATCATATCTTGCATTCTCATCCNAAATGTAGGTTTATTTTTCACTTAGGCGATATGGCTTGTTTATTGCTAGGAAACGGAATAGGAAAGCAATGCCGTATAAAGGGCGAAATAAGCGGACCTAAATATTATCGCCCGCATTTTGACCCTATTTTGTACCCTTCTTTTCTGCAGGGGTAGAATAGTAAATATGCCTTGTATAAGTGAAGCAAACAAATGAAGGTACAAAGTTTAACATTAATATTTGATATATAACAATAATTTACTTTAAATTAATAACAAAAATCATTTACAACCGTCTTTAAAAACGAAAGTACAATTTGAGAAGGAACCTTTAACAGTAACACCAGAAAAACTACCTAAATTTTCTTTGCCATCGAATAAATTAGTTCATTTTCCCTCACAATCAATTCAGAAAAATCACTATACGACTCCCGCTAATAAACGAGATATTTTGTTCTTGGAAGTTATGCTATCTTCTACATATCCTGATGCTACAGTATCATTCTTCCATTTTCCTTGTCTTTTCAATGTTATCATATCTGCACTTGCATCTACCAGAAGAGTTGCCTATGTATGACGCAAACAATGACCTGTGTACATTTTATCGTCTGCGTAGCCGAAATATTTTGCAATCCTGGACGGTATGCTGCCGAAGGTATTTTTGCCTACTGGTTGCACAGTACATCGACCATTCCAATATGTCAGAAAAAACCGCCNACTATACTGTATTTTTAGGTATAATTGATCACTCTAAAAAGTTTCAGCCTTGTAGGTATAAGGCATTTAAGTATTATTTATTTACATGTTTAAAAAATTGTTACTAACGTTTGCCCCCACATTGGCGCGGTAGACTGCCGTTCCGTTTACTTACGATATCAAAACAACAAAATGAGAAAAAATCAGCTTTGTAGGAATTGGTGCAAAATTTCTATCGCTGCCTCCCGGACTATTTGTCAGTTATTTATTTTTAGTACAGTTTTAGGTTTTTCTCTATTTATTAATACTTTCCCATCTGTAAACTAAAATTTTGTTAAAAGAAGTCTTGGTGTCAAAAAATCAGTTGTGGATTGTTATCAAGTATTTTTGCCAAATCCGTCAAAAAATATTTGGGCTTCATTTGTTCATACTACCGTTTATAACTATGACATAGGACTTTTCCCTGTAAGCTGTCAAACTTGCAGCGATTTCAGCAAGTCCGTAAATGTAGGTTTATTTTTCACTTAGGCGATATGGCTTGTTTATTGCTAGGAAACGGAATAGGAAAGCAATGCCGTATAAAGGGCGAAATAAGCGGACCTAAATATTATCGCCCGCATTTTGACCCTATTTTGTACCCTTATTTTCTGCAGGGGTATAATAGTAAATATGCCTTGTATAAATAAAGCAAACAAATGAAAGTACAAAGTTTATTAACATTAATATTTGATATATAACAATAATTTACTTTAAATTAATAACAAAAATCATTTACAACCGTCCTTAAAAACGAAAGTACAATTTGAGAAGGAACCTTTAACAGTAACACCAGAAAAACTACCTAAATTTTCTTTGCCATCGAATAAATTAGTTCATTTNTTGTTACTAACGTTTGCCCCCACATTGGCGCGGTAGACTGCCGTTCCGTTTACTTACGATATCAAAACAACAAAATGAGAAAAAATCAGCTTTGTAGGAATTGGTGCAAAATTTCTATCGCTGCCTCCCGGACTATTTGTCAGTTATTTATTTTTAGTACAGTTTTAGGTTTTTCTCTATTTATTAATACTTTCCCATCTGTAAACTAAAATTTTGTTAAAAGAAGTCTTGGTGTCAAAAAATCAGTTGTGGATTGTTATCAAGTATTTTTGCCAAATCCGTCAAAAAATATTTGGGCTTCATTTGTTCATACTACCGTTTATAACTATGACATAGGACTTTTCCCTGTAAGCTGTCAAACTTGCAGCGATTTCAGCAAGTCCGTAAATGTAGGTTTATTTTTCACTTAGGCGATATGGCTTGTTTATTGCTAGGAAACGGAATAGGAAAGCAATGCCGTATAAAGGGCGAAATAAGCGGACCTAAATATTATCGCCCGCATTTTGACCCTATTTTGTACCCTTATTTTCTGCAGGGGTATAATAGTAAATATGCCTTGTATAAATAAAGCAAACAAATGAAAGTACAAAGTTTATTAACATTAATATTTGATATATAACAATAATTTACTTTAAATTAATAACAAAAATCATTTACAACCGTCCTTAAAAACGAAAGTACAATTTGAGAAGGAACCTTTAACAGTAACACCAGAAAAACTACCTAAATTTTCTTTGCCATCGAATAAATTAGTTCATTTTCCCTCACAATCAATTCAGAAAAATCCCTATACTCCTGCTAATAAACGAGATATTTTGTTCTTGGAAGTTATTCTATCTTCTACATATCCTGATTCTACAGTCTCACTCTTCCATTTTCCTTGTCCTTTCAATGTTGTCATATCTGCACTTGCATCTACCAGAACAGTTGCCTATGTACGACGCAAACAATGACCTGTGTACATTTTATCGTCTGCGTAACCGAGATATTTTGCAATTCTGTACGGTATGCTGCCGAAGGTATTTTTGCCTACTGGTTGCACAGTACATTGACCATTCCAATATGTCAGAAAAAGCCGCCGTTTTTTAATTTTTTTTGGTCGCAAAGATATATACCGTCTATACAATTGGAGAGTGTGGATTTCATTTTCTTTCACAATAGTAAAAGCTTTTGGTACTCCAGTTTTTGTATCGTTTATTTTTACTACAACAACGATTTCTTTGTCATCCATATCATCAAGACCTTTACCATCTCATCTCTTCTTAATCCTTCAAAAACACCCATTACTAGAACAACCTACAATAACAAAAACCTATTAAGCACATGCAATAATATAGCCAATTATTTCCTATATTACCTTTTCCAAAATATATGTATGAATTGATACTTCCTCTAATAAATTTCAAAATATCCTCTTGTGTCAAATATCTTAGAGATTTTTTTGGAATATATTCTTTCGATATTTGCTTCAAATAAGCCTCTAATCGATGATACTCTCCTATATTTACTTTTCTGCGCACTAATAATGTCGTCTTCAACATTGAATACTTTGTCCACAATGTGTTAGGTCTGAATGATTCTGACTAAAAGATATATGTATAAAAAATGTAAATTATCAAAAATTATAAATATTTCTTTAAAGTGATAAAAGATAATACACACCAGTTCTTGGAAATATCCTATTAATATAGTTTCACTAACATCTGTCTCTGAATTTCTGCTTGTCCAAGTCTCAAAACGTTTATATTCTTTATCATAAAGTAATTTAGATTTCTTAGGCAGTAATTCTTCATTGGCTTTATTGGCTCTAGCAGCAACTATTGCTGAAATATTATCCATTCTGCCTTTTCAATATGTCTCCTCAGAATCAAACATCAAACTATCAAAATCAACAAATATGCGGGTGTCATAGATACATCCTGGATACATCGTTTATATATTGAAATACTGTTTTCGTTTTCATTACTATTTAATTATTAAATTTAAAATAAATATAAAGTCAGATGTCTAAGTAAAAAATAAAACGTTATATTCACCACGGGAGATACTAGGATGAGTATGCCCATAGGCTTCTGTCGCCTGCGGGCATAATCATCCCTGTATCTCCCTTGGCACATAAATAACTATTATGTATTTATATCTAGTAATTGATCGCTTTCAGTTTTTGAACATTTTCTCTGGAATTTCCAGCACATAAAAAGTTTTGGCTTAAAACAATTTTTTAAATATTGTGCTCTTTCATACCAAACTATACAACGTAGATAAAATCGTCAACGCCAGCGTTTCAACATGTCATAACTAACCTTTCGCCGATTTTCTTTTGATTTGAAATCAATATTTCATGCCCTACACATATATTTGATATTTTCTATAAGTTTTTATACCACTCGAGTAGAGAAAAGGAAGATGAAAAACAATAAGGCGATCTGCTTACCGAAATTGGCTATTGCGGTCGGGGAAAACAATCACACTTTTTTTTGTTTATGTGGACGGGAAGTAACTATAAAAAGTAAGGGCAGAGACGACAAACTGGAATCGTCGAAAAAATAGAATTCGGTCGCTGGTTTTGGCTTTACCAGCGTTTCTGGAGAATTTATAGAAGATTTCGTTAAAAAAAAAAACAATATATTCGCGTATATCGCAAAGCACATTTTTTCTGATAGTCTTTTGTAATTTATTTAACGATTTTTTTTGTAGAAAACAAATTATTGCAAATATTCTTCGTTTACAGTGTAAATTATAATTGTATTTTATCTACTCGTAAAATTTTCAATGTAAATTAATTAAGTACAGTGGAAGTCATTTTTCAAGATTATAAATATTTACGGATATATTAATCTTTAAATCCGTCAATTGTTCTTATTCTGCTCTTGTTCACGAATATTTTTAGAAAATTGTCCCTGGTCTTCGTCTTCGATAAATATTCGTGGCCTCGAAGAAATTCTGGACAAATTTAATCATAAGTGAAAGTAAATTGAATGATAACTGAAAGTAAATATAATCATAAGTGAAAGTAATCATAATCATAAGTGAAAGCAATCATAATCATAAGTGAAAGTAAATTTAATCATAATAATTGAAAATTCGAAACAGTACAGTGAAAATTATTTTTAAATATTATAAATATTTACGGAGATATTGATCTTTAAATCCGACCATTGTTCTTGTTCTGTTGTTCAGGAATATTTTTAAAAATTTGTCCCCCGTCTTCGTCTTCGATAATTTTCAAAATATTTGCGACTTTGAAGAAATTTCCGGATAAATTTAATCATAAGTGAAAGTAAATTTGATGATAAGTAAAAGTAAATTTAGTCATATCTGAAAGTAATCATTATCATATGTGAAAGTAAATTTAATCATAAGTGAAAATTCGGGACAGTACAATGAAAATTATTTTTTAATATTATAAATATTTATGGATATATTAATCGTTTAATCTTGTTCTTGTTCTGTTCACGAATACTTTTAAAAAATTGTCCCTCGTCTTCGTCTGATAATTTTCAAAATATTCGCGACTTGGAAGAAATTTCCGAATAAATTTAATCATAAGTGAAAGTAAATTTGATCATAAGTGAAAGTAAATTTAATAAGTAAGTTTAATAAGTGAAAATTCGAGATAGTACCTACAATTAAATTATTTTTTAATATTATAAATATTTACGGAGATATTAATCTTTAAATCCGTCCATTGTTCTTGTTCTAATTCTAGTTCACGAATATTTTTAGAAAATTGTCCCTCTTCTTCGTCTTCGATAATTTTCAAAACAATCCTGATTTTTAAGAAATTTCCGGATAAATTTGGTTATAACTAAGACTAACCATAATGAACATGAACATTCGAAACAGTACAGTGAAATTATTTTTCAAAATTATATTTACGGTAATATTAATCTTTAAATCCGTCCATTGTTCTTATTCTGTTCTTGTTCACGAATATTTTTGGAAAATTGTCCCTCGTCTTCGATAATTTTTAAAATATTCGTGACTGCTAAGAAATTTCCGAATACATTTAATCATAAGTAAAAGTAATCATAATCGTAAGTGAAAGTAAATTTAATCATAAGTGAAAGTAAATTCAATCATAACTGAAGTAAACATAATCATAAGTGAAAGTAAATTTAATCATAAGTGAAAGTAAATTTAATCATAAGTGAAAGTAATCATAATCATAAGCGAATGTAAATTTAATTAGATGTGAAAGTAAATTTGATCCTAAGTGAAAATTCGAGACAATGAAAATAATTTTTCAAGATTATAAATATTTACGGAGCATTAAATCGGTGAATCAGATATCAATCTTTAAATCTGACTATTGCTCTTATTCTGTTCACGAATGTTTTTAGAAAATTGTCCCTCTTCTTCGTCTTCTTCGATAATTTTCTAAACATTCGTGACTGAAAATCTTGAATCTTGACTGAAGCTGTTTGGATGACAGGTACGATGCTATCGAACCATGTAAAGCTCTCTTTGAGTTGCAGTTTTTTTCGGACTCTACGTATGACTTCTTCTTGTAAATTGGAAACATGGGTGAAATTTAAAGCTCGGAGCTTCTCGCATACAATCTGATTTGAATTTACAAGAAACCCTTTAAAACCAAAGTGGTGTAGTACATCGCAACGGTAACGGCAAACACTTCCCGTTTTCTAAAAAAAAGAAAGTGTCCCCGTTCCCTCGTCAAACCTAATAAGACCCAATATTACACGCAAGTCGCCCGCCCCGAATCTAAATGCAAAACAAACGCGCGTCGCATCCCCGCATAGCACGCTCGGATATTCAGGTCTCGCCCCGGACGCGAAAACTTCCAGATTTTTAAATGGAGGACTGCTGCCGGCGCCTCCTCTCTCCCGTTCCCCTAATTGAAAATAGCTGGACTTCCGGACGGCTGTCCAGGCCAGCCGTTGGACCGTGATAACATTTTACACCTCAACGTGGACTTTAGAGGCGAAAAAATGGGGCGGGTGCACGAAAAATGCGGCTTGTCAAACGTAGGGGCACTTTGGGAATCTAGATTCAATGCGCGGAACACGAAGAATGTAAATCATTTGGGAAATGTAGTTTGTCTGTGAAAATTTCAAAATATCTAGATATTAGTATTTCCTTCTTAAGTTGGTTTAATGTTTGATGTTGCTGGTGTGTGTCGCTGTGATGAACTGTATCAATTAAACTTGAATGATGTAGATTATTTAGGATCGAAGCTTTCGTTTAAAGTACCGGATAATAAAACGAAAAAACCGAGATCATTTGTGATCTTATTTGCCACTGTATAGAAAATATGTTGCAAGCTGTCCAGAAAATTTTGAAAGTTGCCGCTTTTTCTTTAAGTATTCAAATGGAAAAAATTGCAGACAAGTAATAGCAATCAGTTTAGTAAAATGCCTCAAATTGTCGCAAAATTTTTAAATTTGCCAAATGCTGGGGCAGATTTAACTGCATTAAAGAGACATGGGGGATGGAAATCTTCGAACGTTGTCGATGGACATACAGGGTGTCCCGAAATTCATGCAACAAATTTTGGTCACAGATTCTTAAGACAAATCTAAGGGACCCGTATTTTTTATTTTTGCCAAGTGGCCCCCTCTTTCGGAGTTACAGCTCCCTGAAGTCCGCCCCTAAGAATAATCTTTTTTTTATATCTCAGAACTCTGTTGTATGAGAATCACTAAATTTGGTACCCAGGGGTTTTATGACATGTGGAATCTAATGGTGCTACGTTTTTTGGCGGGGAACCCCCTTAAGACAATTATTCGTGGGACCTCTTGTCTTTGGAGCCAAAAAAATTTGATCGCATATTTAAATTTCTTAAAAATGATCTGTCCCACTAGGAAGTCATTAAATTTAGAAACTTTTTGTCACTTCATACTTTTTCGTAAAACGCAATGTTTTCGAGAAAAATGTCAAAATGTGATCGAATGCATATCGTGATTCGCCATTTTCCTCAAAGACATTGCGTTTTACAAAACAAATATCAAGAGACAAAAAAGTTTCTAAATTCAATGGCTTTCTAACTAATAATTTTAAAAAATCAAATTTGCGACCAAATTTTTCTGGTTCCAAATTATGTTGAATGAATTTCGGGACACCCTAATGTGAAGTTGTCCCATTTTATCGTTATGTTAAAATCGAAGAAACCGATCCTGTAGGAAAACAACTAACTGTTGTACCTAATCGGTCCTTTTCCTGCGTAAATTTCTTTTAATCCGGCAAATTCCATAATCGCAGAGGCCTTCCTCACGCGAACTTACAAGGGCATTAGTCGAACTCGGTGCAACTCCGGAGATAATCTCTTAATCCTGCTGCAACCCGAGTGGGAGTGTATTTTACACTGGATCCGGTGTTTGGCCGATTGCCCCCACAGTTTTACGTTAAAAGGGATTACTCCAAATACAGTTACTTTCGTATAGGAGGACGAATCGAAATTTTATTACCACAGAGACGAGTTTGAATTTAAATGTTAAATAATATGATCGAGGTATGCTTAGGCGCATGTGGTAGTATGTCACTTGAGAGAAAGACCGACTACATGGAACATATTGGCATGAAAATCCAACTTTCTGTGGTTTTTCTAATAATCCAAAAGTATTGTGGCCTAAATATATTCACACCAATAGTTTTATTACTCGAAACAGGTATAGACCAGGAAAGGAAACATTTTGAAATTTATTAATTACTGGGCGTGATTTTATTGTTGGAAAGTCTTGGGAATGATAATACAAGAGGCGTCTCATCAAATGGGTCATGAAAAAAGTATAACGTCATAGTTTTTTATCAACAAATAGGTCAAAAATTCGTAATTTTTCGTTCAACGCGTTATTGTAAAAAAACTATTAATCTTAGCAAAAATTGTTCAACAGACGATTTGATCTAGAGAAACTCATCTTTAAAATGAGAGTTTATGAGTTAAAATTGCTTTACAAACAAAAAATTTATTGCAAAATTAAACGGTGACACATAACAAGATTTCGAGAAGTCAAGCATGTCAGTCATCTCTCTTTTTAAAAATGGTATGTAATTATTTTGTTGTGTTAATTCAATTTGTGTGTTCATTTATGTAAAATATATTTTTTTTATAATCTGTATACCTTTGCATGAATTTTTCTCGGTTTCTTGAAGTCACTAAACAAAAACCCTTTTAGCAGCGGCAATATGCGGTATCTGTTTTCTCGGTTCGGTCTATTTGATACCACGGCGGTAATCGGGTTACTAATAAAAGGCCGTCGCGGCGCCGTTATATGAATATGTCTCGACACACAAGATACCCTATATGGGATTAATTTTTAAATTCAACTTTTAAATAGAATCTAAAGCGGCACGCTCGTTTTAAATGAATTTGCCCGGATCTCATTACGACCCGACCCGGCTAGGTTGCACTTTTCAAATTTTAAACCGCAATAAAAAGTTTATGGTAGCGACGCGACGCCTCAGCGATACGGGGGTAATTTTAAAAGTTCGGTAACTTTTTGTGATGCGAATTACTTTTTTTATATTTTGTTCGAAAAACAACTATTTTAAAAGGCACAGACTGGGTAAACCCAAAGATGGACTATAAACAAATGACGTAGGCAAAGTTTTTCGTTATCTTCTCTATCTCAAATAAAACTTCCTTTCAAATGATGTCTGATATACAGTGTGTCCCGTATTTCAGGTTAACACCTCTGGAAATGTGAGAAGGCTGTGGAATTTCCGCAAGCCAATTTTTTTACAAATAGTACCCTGAAGGGAGGTTATATTCTACTAATCATTTTATTGATGTCACAAAAGCCTGCCCTATTACGATTTTTTAAAAGGGACGTTTTTCCAAAAAGTAGTATTAGGCATTTTTTTATTAAAAATATAATATTACCAGGCTATTCAACACCAATTAAAATACCCATATTTGTAACAAATTTGAACGGCAAATATCTATTGAGTGTTTATTTAGTGGTGCCAAACTTCGAAAAATCAAACAACTAAAAATTATAATAAACAGGTTAAAGATTGCCATGAATGTGAAAACAAATACCAATCGAACAAAGAAAGAATGCAGGCACTTATAATTACATTAATTAATTATTATTAATTATTTATGTATAAAAATAATAACTTACAAAAAATGTAATGGATTATAAATACTAAGTTCTTAAATAAAAAATTGCCAAACGTTAATCTGAATTAAATTTTAGTTTTCTCCACCAAACCTTCTTCCAATCGAACCCATTTTTCCAAATTCTCTTAAATTTAAAAATAATTTACATAGCCATTGTGGAGTAATTTCTGCACAAGCTTGTCTTATGCAATACATTAGGTTATCCAAATTCCTTGAGTCTGTTTTTGTAAACTTTTTGTTTTATAAAACCCCAAAAGTAAAAGTCCATAGTTCGAGAACACTAAAATTTAATTCAGATTATTTTGAAATTTTTTGTTTAACAACTTAATATTTATAATCCATTACCTACATTTTTTGTACGTTAATTATTATTTTTACTATGTCCGCAATTGAATGTGTTAAATTTATAGTGTCTTGTATTTTTTCTTTGTCCGATTGGTACTTGTTTTCACTTTCATGGCAATCTTTGACCTGCTTATTATAATTTTTAGTTGTCTGATTTTTCGAAGTTTGGCACCACATAAAAAAACACTCAATAGACATTTGTCGTTCGAATTTGGTATATGGGTATTTTAATGGGTGTTGAATAGCCTGGTAATATTATCTTTTTAATAAAAAAAATGCCTAATACTACTTTTCGGGTACTATTTGTAAAAAAATTGCGGAATATCCACAGCCTTCTGTATATTTATAAAAAAAATATTTGTTTCATAAATGGAAAAGAATGTAGGAATTTTATGAAGTACCTAGAACTTGTTTACCACAAAACCGCAACACTTGTCTCGAAAATCATAGAAACAATTGAATATTGGTTTATAAGCTGGTGACAGGACACACATGGTATTGCCGAAAATCTTGGATGAGTAGGAGGCCATAAACATTTTTACGAAGATATTTCAAAAATGTTTCTAAATCTCTCGTCTAAAAAAGTATTATTTTTTTCCTATTTGATATAAAACTTAGAGCTTATGTTACGTGTGAATGCCATAGTGAAATCGGTGGCTCTCGACAAATATTAAAAAAGTATTCATATTTTAAATTTAAATAAACTAATATTTATTCATAATTTTTTCGCAACTTGGTTCTAATAACTAGTTACTTACACCTAACATTACTACATACTCAAATTTATATTTTTTATCATTTTAAAAATGATCCCTTCAGTTTTATCTTGTTCGCTTATTTTGCGCCTTCTCGTGGAGAAACAATCCCCCTCCTGATCAAGGCCGGCTTGTTTTTCCGGAAACGGCCCGATAATACTCGGCCATTTGGCAAGAATAAGATTATTTCCAACATAATTCATTTGGCGGGGGGCAAGCTTTTTTGTTCGGTTCTTTCGGCGACGTCTTGATCGATGGAAGGGCCCCGAGAGTCCAAGAAATTCACTCGCGAATCCATCAAGCTATCGGGGAGGGTTTTTTTGTGGACGTTCTCCAGAATGCGAGCCGGAAAAACGGGTTGGCCGGCTGTTTCTTGCGCGAAACGTCTTCGGGGCTTCTGTGCGGAAAGTCAGTCGTAAAAAAGGCCGGCAACATGTTCACCCCTTTGGAAATTGTATCCGTGCGCCGCTGGAAGCTCGGGCGCCTTCGATTCGCGTGCCAATTAAGGGCAAATTGAATCCAGTTAGTTGTTTTGACGTGGCATTCATCTGAAGGGATGTCAAACAGAACTGAATATATATTAGGGCTCCGCATAGGAACGTAATGAGGACGGATACGGTAAATGGGAGGACGGGAAGGTATTTGATAATCAGACTGAGGGGGATTTATTTGATCCGGTAAGAAAACGAGAAAGTAATTGCGTTTTGCGGTTTATGTTTCAGGCACACGCAGAGGACAGCACGTTATCAAAGTACAGGGCGAAGTAAAAAAGTAAAAGAAAAAAAGATGAAAAAAAGAAAACGACTACGATAATGGTTATGACAAATAGAAGAAGAAGAAGAGGAAGTTTAAGATTACGACCGGAAAGAAAGAAGGTGTCAAGAATTTGGTAATTGCGATGGGAATGAAGGAAAATTGTTAAATATCTGTATAAATATCTACAAGATGTATTAAATTCATTAGAATATAATGTGGTAAATATAATATTTCTCTCATGATTTCTTTGTTTTCTTTCCGAGACGATTCCGAGAACAATTTATTAGTCTGTCATGTTTTATAATTTTAAATTTAAAATACGTTGAAATGGTAAGATTTCCTGATTTAATTCTGTAAAATTTGAGTAGGTACGGACAAATTCCAATAGATGGCGCCACTCCAAAATAAGTCCATCTCGCTGACACTGATCTAACGCTAGTCTACTTAAGTAAGGTACCCACAAGGGTGGGGGTGGGTTTGAATCTACCGCGCGTCTCGACTTCCCAACTAGATTAAAGAGTGATATCTAACAAGAATAAAGTATGAAAAGTTTGCTGTGCAAAAACACAAAGAATTACCTAGGATAATTTAATAGTCTGCCATATTTTATAATTTTAAATTTAAAATACGTTGAAATAGTAAAATTTCATGACTTAATTCTCTAAAACTTACGTACGGACAAATTCCGATAGATGGCGCCACTCCAAAAAAAGTCCATCTCGCTGATACTGATCTAACGCTAGTCTACTTAAGTAAGGTACCCCACAAGGGTGGAGAAGGGTTGGGATCTACCACGCGTCTCGACTACCCAACTAGATTAGAGTGACATCCAACAAGAATAAAGTTTAACTACAGAGAAGATTTGTTTTAATGTTTGGTTTGTTAGTGTCCTATAATATACTTGTTTTTTTTTTCGACGAAGTAGAAATATACCCCCCTTACAAATCGAGGTTTACTATTCGTCTCAAACTGTTCATGCAGCGTCATGGATTCTTGTTGAACCAGTAGTGGTGAGATAGCGGATAAAAGTAAAACGCCATCTGTCGGCGATAAACAAAAGTTCGAATATATTTAGGAGAAAGCAATTTTTTTTATCATGCCAACCGCATTTTTAGCAATTCCTGAGCTTAATATTGGGAGGTTCCCGTAATATAGGGGCTTCAATTATTGCGATAAAACACTGCCATCTATTGACAGTCAGAGGAGAGGGTTCTTCCATACTATTACGTTTATTTAATACAGAAATAAAATACAGATAAATTGAATAATTATTTATTTTTTACACAGTTCTATTGTTATAGGCAGAAATATTCATATAAGAATTAAAAAACAATATTATAATATTACAATGAATTTTGCACATAAATGACAATAAATTATAGATTCATTGGGTTTCAAATTATTGAACTCTATTGTTAACATCGTTATTATTGGACGTAAAGAACCGACTAAAGAATAATAATTCCTAGGTTAATTAGGTAATATTCATTAATGGAAAAAACAAATTACACTTTTTAAAATGGGACACCCTGTATATTTAACAAAGCGTTTATATCGATATAAACTTTTTTACTGTTGCTTTAGAAACAGTTTCTAACGGTCAAACACCATCGAATTTGAATCGAAATAATGAATTTTGCTGCTTATGTAAGCATTATATCGGAATGCGCATGCGTCCGACTGTAGAAAACTGTTTTGGATTGGTCCAGGGACAAAGTTTTGATGGGGTGGATTAAACCCTAGGGTAGAAGAGATACATGCCCCAAGTGTAAATGTGCTAAAAAAAGACTTCTAGAATCTGCATCTTACGCTTACGGTATGATGATGACTTTATGTCGCTGTACTCCTGAAGATTATTATATCCAAACGTGACCTAATATATAGGGTGTTCCACTACAAAAGTGTTATTTTGATTAATGCTTTGTAAACGAGAAAATCAGTTGTTTTTTCGTTAAATGTACAATATCAGCAGAAAATTGGTACTTTGGTAACACACGCCGACAAAAAAACAAAAGTTTTTGCCTTTTAGATCAGACCTCGTTTTTCCTATGTATTTTGATGTTCTGAAAACGAATTTCAGGGTTAGAAAAATATTGTGACCCAAAAGTATTCCACAAATCACCTTCAAATGCGCAATATTTCAAGTTTCCTTGCATTTTTTTGGGTAACCACATGCCACTCATCAAGACTTGTGTGATGTTAACAGAATTCTGATTTTCAAAGTTTTTGATATAAGAGACTGCGTATGAAAGGTTGAGGTACAGATTTCCAAGCTATAATCCCTGCCCCTTCTGGATATCCGAGACCCTGTCGCGTAAGATTTCCTTCCTCTTGAACCGAATTCTAGGTTTTTCATTCTGGAAACCTGCCCATAGATGAATCTTGGTGAATAACCTATGTCATGGGCCTGCGTAGATGATATCACCGAATAAAAATTGATGGCATTGGAGAATAGGAAAACAAGATGTTGATTGTCAAATAATGAACCCAGGCACCCAGTTCCATTGAGATAATGGTACTTTTGATCACAGTCTATTGACAGTCAATTGACGATGATACTCTATAGCTTGGAAATCTGTACCTCAACTTTGATACGCAGTCTCTTACGTCAAAAACTTTGAAAATCAGAATTCTGTTCATATCACACGTCTTGATGAGTGACATGAGGTTACCCAAAAAATGCCAGAAAACCTTAAATATTGCCCATTTGAAAGTGATTTGTGAAAAATCCTTGAATCAGAATGTTTCAAACCCTCAAATTCGTTTTCAGAACATCAAAATAGGAAAAACCGGATCTTATCTGATTGGCAAAATATTTTGTTTTTTTGTCAACCTGTATAATTTAACTGAATTTAATATCTAATAACAACGACATTGACGATATTGCTTACTTAATTTGAAACATCCTGAATTTTTCTAACAATTTATATATTTTCTTGGCATAAATTCCTCTCTGTGAACTCCTACTTTGATAGTGTCTTCTTCCTCCAAAAGTAATCTGGTATGGTATTCTGACTATAGTCCAAAGATCCAAACATCCAGACATGGCACCATCACGATGTAGACATAAAACGTTTTCTGTAACAAAACAAAGAAATGTCAGTAATTTTTTTCGTGCAATATTTTTATTTTAAATTTATATTTATATTTTTATCTTAAAGTAACACATAAGTTCAATAAAAAGACAACTAATTTTGGGGCAAGTCGATTTGGAGCAAGTTTTTAGCTGCCTATTTCTTTACAACGGTTTTATATACAGAGTGAATCATAAATTTGTACATATATTTTAAAGAGCGGTACAGTTTACTGTGTAGAACAATACTGTGTAATTAAATGTCTTTTTATGAATAAAATACAAATTAAAAAGATAAATTTTAAATAAGCACAATTTTTTATGAAAACTTGTGAGTATCGCTTGCTTCACTTTGCTGTTTACGCATAATTTCCCCACTCTGAATAAGAGGACTCTTATAAGAGAATAAGAGAAATAATAATATGTGATGTTGCCGGCGTTACAAAGTTTTTATGAAGTAGGGAGAAAAAGTTAATTTTTATGTAACGCACCAAGGAAATTTTTTAAATGTTTATGGCTTCCTTATCCCCTTCAACTGCTATCCGGCGATGATTATCTTCAATAATATATGTGTCAAGTGATACATACATAGCTTACAAATTCAATGTTCAATTATTCAGATTTCGAAACTAGCGCCGCGGTAAACAACTTATAACTAATTATGATTCACCCCGCATAAATCATTTGATGTATTTTCTATTATTTACCCAATTATAATGGTACCTCAATCCGGCCCTGCCCGGGTATCCATCCCGTCTCCTTAACTGCGCCCGGCCCTCAATTAAATTAAGAAAAATATGCCGGAAGCCCCCCCCCACTCCGCGATCTCCCCACCGCGAACGAACCGCCGAGGAATAAAAAAGAACGGCGGGGATCGTTACCATGTGTTCTCCGTAGTCAGGGGATACATCAATTACTTTTAATTTTCCTCGGCGATCCGGCCGGGAACGACGGGATTTGTTCTGTAAAGTGATTGCGGAGCAGAAGTTGCTGATACGCAAGAGCGAGGGCGTCCGAATGGCCGGATAAATTTTGATTAAACGCAAAAGTTAAAAGCATATTTGAACTCCGCAAGAGACCGCTGAAGATAAAAATAAAGCGAAATTGGATCTGAACGGCCGGCGCCGGACCGCGGGCCTGCATTCCAGGGACGTCCGTACTCGATATAACAAACAGAGGAGTCTTGAAATATTTTTTTTATTTTGTAACGGCACCGCAATAAACTCTCAAAGCTCATAATCTAGAACCAGAAGAAATTAAAAAAATAACGACTTTTGCCTACGACGCTATGAAGGTCAGCCAGCAAAATGTTCAGTAGTAGACCTAGCAAAAACCAAAAAGACCAATTTTCCAAACCTATGGCGGACTTCGCTATAGAATCTCCGCGGACTCATCAAAGCATGGGATCGAACGTCCACCCTTATAGCTCGCAGTATCGCAATACTATTTTAGTGTTTTACAGTGCGGTTTGTGCAAAGTGTCCCAAACTCGACGCCCCAATGGGTAACGAAAAAAGTTAACTGAAAATTTGAAGTATGGAGTCCCAGTTTTGCACTAAAAATTAAAATTTTAGATATTTCGAAAATTGTGTTGATGACGTCATGAAATATTTTTTCCAGGAACATACCTGTATTTTTCCATATTTAAAAAGAACATATTTTTCCGATAAACTTTTATTTAAAAAAAAATTTCTCTACCTATTTTCATTAAAAAATTATGAACAGTAGTAAAAATAATAATTACAAACGATTTATAATAATTATTTTAGAATTTACTGATTCGATAATAGTAGGAGGCCGTTGAAGGCTTTCATACAAGGCTTGCTATGACATTGTCAATGATGCAAGTTGACAGAAGTCCTTGAAATAGTAATATCAAATACGTACATACTTAAATACTAAACACTAACAATCACTAAAATTTTGATATAAAGTTAATTAGAGTTTAAAATATTACTGAGAATGTATGCGTTGTTTATGAGACATCCATCAATAAGTTTTGACATAAGCCTACTTTGAGAAAAGTCACTTATTTTCTTCACCGTAATATTGTAAGAGTTCAATTAAAAGCCTTTTTTCTCGAAAACCGTCCACATTAGGAAGTATTAACGTACTCTTGTTAAAACTTCCTNCAGGCCATTGGCCGCAGTACAGGCCTCACATCTTTTTCTAATTGCTCGTTTAATTTTTTGCATGACGAACCTATTTTGATTTAAATCATGACAGGCAGCTCTAATTCGTTGTTGCAGCTGTTCACGTGAGTTGATCACACTTTCATATACGTTGTCTTTTATTATGCCCCAAATGGAAAAGTCCAAAGGAGTAATATCAGGCGAACGAGCTGGCCAAGGAACAGGGCCTCCGCGACCAATCCATTTGTTAGGATATTGCTCATTAAGCCAACCTACTACTGCCCTTCCTGAGTGGGCGGGTGCTCCATCCAACTGCAGTCAACAATCTGCACGAAGCTGTAATGCCAAATTTTCCAGAACAACGGGAAGATCATGTTCTAGAAAATCTAAAAATCCATCGGAATTTAAACGTTGAGGCAAAAATACAGGACCAACCAGTTCTCCATTAATAAAACCCAACCAAACATTCACACTAAATTCATTTTGAAATGATGACGGCCTAATAGCGTGTGGGTTTTCATGTTGGTTTACTCCGTAACGGTGCCTATTATGGAGAAAACGTAAGAATGCTTTTTTGCAGAACAATGTACGGACAATTGAAACTACTTATTATTTTGAAGATCAGTCAGTGGCGTAACACATACTTTTTATAAAAGGTATCGGCAAGTGCGGAATGCATGCCACTGGCTCTTTCTGTCGAGCTGAGATTTTGTGTATTAGTACTAGTGCACTGGCATTCACCACACAAAATTTGAGAACTATTGATTTACAACTCTAAGTGATATTAACAAAAAATGATAAAAAAAATTCAACTTCAACACCCTGTACTTCGAAAATAGTTCAGATATCGAAATAAGTTTATATAGTAAAGTCCCTTTAATTTTATCGGATCTACCTTTTCCTGAATTTTCTCAGAATAAAAATGGGACACCCGTATATGTCCACCCCCTGTAACTAAACATAAATCTAACCGACGCCTAACTTCTTTTATAACTGCGTTCCTCAGCATATTAGGAGTAATCTCTTCACAGGCATTTCAATTTTTTTCTTTTAAATGTGTAAATTACGTGACATACTTTTATAGACTTTATTTTTAAGGAAACCCCATAAAAAAAGTCATGTCGGGAGATTTTCCGGACCATTTATTCCAATCCATTGTTCCCCGAAAACAGTATTTAAATAATCCTTTAAATAAACGCTTTATGGGATGGAGCTCCATCGTGCTAGAACCACAAACTCCTTCGCAACTGCAAGGGGATGTTTTTGAGAAGTGCTGGGAGTTTTTCTTGCAAGAAACGCAAGTATTCTATACTTTTCAACACATCTTCATAAAAGTATGATCTTATCAGATGAAATCCAATGACCCCACACCACACATCCACACCAAAATGCCCTTGATTTCGTATATACCAATAATTTTTTTATTTGGTAAACCATTACTTATAAAACGGCTCTCATCCCTCCAAAGAATATGATGAAATATTGGTGGATCAGAAATTTCAACAACTACCGTGATTTGTTCAAGTAAGCTCAATCTTCTTTCTAGATGAATTTCAGATAAATATTCCAAGTTATGCATTTTAATTCAATTGTTTTCCAGAGAATGTGATCAAGTTATGACTAATATAACTGTGACGTTCTAATTATTGTTTTTACTTCTGATAATTTTAATAAAAATAGAGAAAAATTTGTTTAATACAAGATTATCAGAAAAATATGTTCTTTTTAAGTATGGAAAAATACAGGTATGTTCCAGAAAAAAAAATTCATTACCTCATCAACATAATTTTCGAAATATCTAACATATAGCTTTAATATTTGGTGCAAAAAGCACTTCAATCCATGCCGCTTGAACTCCATAGTTCCATTCCATTTTCAGTAACATTTTTCGATACCTACCCTGTAATATCATTGGGGCGTCGAGTTTGAACACCCTGTAGAAACCGCACTGTAAAAACAGTAAAGCAGTATGTATTGCGATACTGCGAGGTATCAGAGTGAACGTTCGATCCCATTCTTTAATGAATCCGCAAAGATTCTGTAGCAAAGTCCGCTATAGGTTTGGAAAATTGGTCTCTTTGGTTTTTGCTAGATACGAGGAAACTCTATTAGCGTCAACAGAGCGTCGCTTTTTTTCAAATTTAGTAGTCATAAATCAGTTCATGGTGGATTTCACAATCCGTAACTAACCCCGTTAAACGTCTCCAATGGAAAATTCCATCTAATCGTAATCCATTATCTTTTAATATTAAACCGGTGTCGGCGTGAAATATTAGGTTTAAATTAATCGCAATTAATCAAACGACGTGACAGATGCTCATCTTGATTGACGATTTGGGCCCCAACTATGGTGGGAAATTACGCGAAATTAATCAAAATGGTATCGGATATTTAATAAACTTGCAGTGGACTTTATTTTTTATACTCAATGGAAATAGTGTTTACAAAAAAAAAATGCGATAGTCATATAATTTAGCTCCCCTGATCCCTTAAGAATCTAAAAAAATCTTATAATTAAATATTCAGTATTTTTAAGTTATCTGCCGAAAAAAAAAAAAAATTGGTGCAAGTGTGAATTTGAACAGAATATAGTAAATATTTAATAAAGAACTGGTTTCTTTTTAAAAAAATAGTCTATAATAGGTACAATCAAGAGAAACAAAGTAAATAACACGCACAAAATTCACAACAAATAAAATGTTGGCGCCCAACGTGGGGCCACTCAAAAAAAAATCTTAAGTCAAAACAAAATTCTAATTGCTACGAGTATTATTAATATCTATAAGAATTTTTTCCTCGGCATAGCTGAAAAAAGCACATTTTTAATCCGCCTATATGAATAAAATGATTCCATAGGCGGGCCTATTACCGAAATTTGGCGCTCGCTGCGCATTGTAAAAGTTTACTACCCTAATCAAATAACACTTTGCGGGCCGGGTACAGAGTGAATAATTAAAATCCATCGAGCAATCGATTAATGTCGCCGACTGCCGCCGCCGAACAAACCCGCCCCCCAACCACCCCCTGGACCCGAACGGGACATAGGCGGCAAAACTGTCGATAATCTCATTTAGAATCGATTAATTACGTTCGGGATACGACGCGACCCCTGCTCTGGGTAATACGACGTGAATTAAACAATCGGCGGGGCCTACTATTATTTAAGTGACCGCAGCAACGTATTATCGACGCGTCATAGATGTGCCAATGACAAGCCCACTAGAGAATTTAGTCCCCTATACCGCAGTACCAAAATAATAGGCAACAACGTTATAAATAAATCAAACCATAGTTTTTACTGTTTTTTAATGCGATAAAATAATTATTTGTATGGTAATTGTAATGTGTCTTTCATTTGGCATAGTGTTCGGATATGTTCAACCGCTGCATGCGCACTTGAAACTTTCTGTTGTTTCAAGAACCTATTTCCGTTTTTGTTTGACGAGTTCAAAGAGTGATGACTGAGACTACACGGCTTGACTTTTAAAATCCCGTCCTGTCTCAGTTTCCAGCTGAATCAGCGCGTGTCATAAGCGTATAAGTAGAAACACTAGTTATTATTTTCACGTTTTAGTTAGTGCGGTAAATGTTGTTAAAAATGTGTTTCCAATCTGATAATCAGAGTACGTTGTTAAAAAGTAAAAAAAAAGCAAAAAAGCGGAACAGGTGTTCTAAAAAAAAAAAAAAATTGAAATTGATAATAACGTTAAATATGCGATTCGTTAGAAGATTCTTCTTTTAAAAACGAACTTCCAACATTAGAAAAAATCCAAATAGCGTACAATGCACGAAATGAATTTTCGTTACTTAATACGAAATCGAAAATAGAAAAAATAATGATGTCGTACATCGACAACGAAAGTATATTTCGTCGAAACATGGATAAATGAGGGACGTGTGGTCTCCAAGGTTTCGCAAGATTTAAATATCAATAGCAATTTAGAAGGATTTTCTATGGTATTAAAGGCATAACGATTAATAATTACGCATATCGGAAGTGAATGAAGTGGATTTTTGGATGGTATACATGTGTTCGAATCGCGATAAACAGGATGATATAGACAAATGGGGTATTTGGTGCAGTGATTGTCATGAATAATGCGCCTTACCATAGTTGCGAATACAAAAGCTTGATACTAATCACATAATATTCACATAATATTCTGCCCCCAGATATTGAAACCAGTTTTTATTTATTAAATACCTAGTCATAAACAATATTTTGTTAAACACTTAAGTCACTCTCCATGTGACGTCATGCGGAGAACCAGGTTTGGTTCACGGGAATATGTACCTTCTAGTCTTTATATCATGATACTGTATAACCCAGTATTTGCAAGAATCGCTTTCATTAGCGACAGATCAACGTTCAGCTTGGCTTAAATGCAAAACTTTTTTATAATACAAATTTCTTTGCAGGTTATGGCAGTATAGCCCCCAAAACGGCCCTGGGGAAGGCGGTCACCATGGGCTACGCCATGCTGGGCATCCCCCTCACTCTCCTCTACCTGTCCAGCGTGGGCAGCATCCTCAGCAGGGTAGCCAGAGGGGTGTTCTCTAGGGCGTTGTGCTGCTGCCTGTGCTCCAACTGCGGTTACTGTTGTTACGACGAGAAGAGGATGGCCGAGAAGGAGAAGAGGATGAAGAAGAAGAGGCAACAGATGGAACTGCAGCAGCAGCTTGGTGAGTTTTGGGTTCAAATTGAACCAGGGTATACACGATGTTCGTTCATCCGACCGCCAAACTTGTGTCCTTGGTGAAAATTAACACAAAAAGTAAAATTTTGGTCATTTTGATTCCTTGTTTTAGTTGAAATAGTCAGTCCAATATAAGTATACGTAATATGTAATATGTAAAAAATTGTTAATTTTTACCAAAGGACACCCACAGAGCAATTAAATTAAGAAATTTCTTATATTTTGCTCTTTAATCAACGTTAGTCGATCTAACATCGCGAAGAAGCACGTCAGTGTACGGACCCCTTTTATCTCCCCCAGGTCTCCAAGAGCCTTTCTACGTGCGCTCCAACTCCAACTACAGCAACAACCTGCACTCGCCGTGCAGGGACGGCGCCTCCGCCAAGGAGCTAGACAGCCTCAGCGGCACCGACAACGAATCCAAGAGCTCCATGCACGGCTGGTCCATCCTAGCGCCCATCCTGCTCTGCCTCTGCATCATGTTCTTGTACATCTGCCTGGGGACGTTCGCCCTCTACAAACTGGAAGACTGGTCCCTTCTGGACGGCTTCTACTTCTGCTTCATGAGCCTCACCACCATAGGATTCGGTGATATGGTGCCCGGGTCCGACCCCTTCCTCCACTACGAGTCCAACGCCACCATATGGTTCTGCTCCATCTACATCATGTCCGGCATGGCGCTCACCGCCATGTGCTTCAATGTGGTCCACGACGAAATCGTCCATAGGTGGGTGTCTAATGCTAGGTCTACACAGAGCGCTTTATTAGCTTTGTTCGCTGTGTATCTTATAAATAGCCATCACTTTCTTCGATAGCGTACACTAAAAATAGACACCATTGTGTTACGCTGAGGGCACACAGAGCACTATCTTTGCTAGTGTATATTAAATATAACCTCAACTGTTTTATGATATTGTCACATAAAGTACTATGTTCGCTAATGTGTTCAAAAAATAGCCGAAACTATTTTTACCAAGGCCACACAAAACACTGATGTTCACTAGTTGATTTTAAAAATAAGCGCCATTGTATTATGTTAAGCCACATAGATCGCTATGTTCGCTAGTTTATATTAAAAATAGCTGCCATTGATTTAAGTTACTACCACAAGGAGGAAGGTAACTATGTTCGCTATATACAAATATTACATTGTTTCATACCATGGCCATAAAGAGCGCTATGTTCGCTAATGTACATATGGTTAAAAATAGGCGCACCATTATTTCTTTGGCTAAGGGCACCCAAAGCGCTTTGTTCGTTAGTGTATATAAAAACTAGCCACCACTTATTTATGCTAAAGCAACACGAAGTGATATGTTCGCTAGTGTATATTAAAAATAGCAGCCATCGTTTTATACGAAGGCAGCACATAACGCTATATTAGCTGTATTCGTTGTGTTAGCTTTATACATTAAAAACGGCTAATATTACTGCTACACAGATCATTGTACATTTGTTACGCTCACTACGAATAAAAAACACACTACTAATAATACTAATTGTAAATGTGATTCACACATGTGATAATGGAGTCATTGAAGCAAATTTTTCTTTCGACTATAATTTTAAAGCCTTATCGTCACTGATGACGAGCATTGCCCATATACAACAAATACACTGTTTTTAACTGAATTTAATATTATACTGAGGGATATTTATATATCATTTTTAACATACACAGCAAATGTAGCTACCATAGCATTTTGTGTGGCCTTAGCACAAAACGATGATTTTAAATTTTAATACACATCGCAAATACACTGACCGTTGTAAATGATCATAATACTGACAGTGTTAACGTGTATAAAGTAGCGAACATAGCTACATAGCGCTCTGTGTGACACGATATACCGTCCCCACCCCATATAAATCGATTAACCTCGCAGATTAAAGCACCAGGAGAAGACCATCCCCAAGCTCAACTCCACCAGCTTCCCCGACGACCTGAACGTCAGCGACCCCTACAATATGACCTCATGACAGTTCAACCCGCAGAAAAACAGCACCTTCTACCACAGGAACTTGACGGAGGAGACCCTGCTGAGCACCGGGACTCCCACCTCAATCGTGGACGTCGGCATGACCCACGAGCTGGTTCCGGTGCCCGCTAAGATACCGGAAGTGCTGGAGGGGCCCGTCATGACGGGCGTATACACCCTACCGGAAGAACCGGAGAACGAGGAGACATCCGAGGACAACACGGAGATGTGAAGGGTGCGGATTTGTGCGCTGAGGCTGAGGAACGTGAAAAGTTGATGAATTTTTTAAAGTTGTAGTCGTCGGGATTCGACACCCGGCGATGGTCACGTAAATGGTGGAATGGAAGTGTAACGGTCTCGCGCAAAAATATTTTTTACAATTTTGTAGTCGAAATTATAGGTTAATTGAAATTCGAAGCCAGCTCACTGTAATATTCCCTCTAATACTGTCTTTCTAAATAATTTGTCAAATTTTTAAGTCGGTTGTAACACACATGTCTAATATGCAGGAGCGTTTTCCTAGTACAAATTTAACAATATTTTTATATAAGTACAGGGTGTTATTTAAGTACGTACACAAACTTTAACTGGAGATGTTTTGAGTAATTTTAATCCAAAATGGTTATATAAACATGAGTCCACAAGTGGATAGTTTTGGAGATACCTACACTATATTCAAATTTAAAAAAAAAATCGCGTTTTTAAAATGCCATACCTTCCAAACACCCTGTATAAACCCGTATATTTGTCATTGGAGTCCTTGTTTAAAACAAGATGTCAGAGAAGAAAAATGTCATGCAAGTTAAATTTTGTTGCAATATATTTTTTTGTTCCCATGACATTTAGAAACATGACACTTTCATCATCTGGAATTGAAAAAATGTCTCCTTCACTTTCGACACCTTGTGTTACACCCAGTATAGTAAATATTAATTTAGAAATAAATTACAAATAAAATTAATTTTCAACACTCGACATATTTTTTTTATCATTTAAATGGACTCATATTTAACCGAAACTTTTATCTATTTTTATACATATCAATAAGATTTGATTGGAACCATTATTTGTCGAAAAATTAGATGAGAAAATATTTGTAAATAGTGTACAGAAAAACCTCACAACTTTTTTTTATTTCTACGCAACATAACAGTGGCAAATATTGTACTTCTACGTGATTCCTAAGCTCCCTCTCATTATGTGTGTTGTTCATTTTTTTTTTAACTGTGATAAAATACACTGTCTGACACAATGTAGGACCTAATCCAACATTTCCGAAGATATTGTAGAAATATCACATTGAATTCGCAGAAACGAAATGTATATATTGTGAATCATTCTGGATGTTTTCACATTTTTGTGTAAGAAAATTGTCTACAGGGTGCTTCACTCGAATTCGATTCTTGAAACTAGATCCTAACACTACACACAATCTGCATTCTCCTATATTACCATAGAACATAGAACTATCGTTAAAGTAAATAAAATGGCACAGCTAGAGTGGACCACCTTGTATATAATAGTGTACCACGTTTGAGGTTGGTTAAAGCTTTCCAATAATGTTGAGATATTGAAAAATAATCCAGAAATCATCAAATTTATTTGTAATTAAAGTTATACAAAATTAGTAACGTTTTGAAAAGTAAATCGCTCATTTAAAATCTAATTTATTAAGTGCCTTAGTACAGGACTAAAAATACAAAGTGTTGAAAGAAGGCCAAACGTAAAAAATAAATATTATTAAGAGTTTATCAAATTACAAACAACTTATCATTGTTTTCGTAACATTCTAGATATTTAAATCCAAAAGAATGCACTTCAAAATATGTTTGATCACATTTTTTATATAAAGTACATTTATAGATTTATGAGGAAGAACTTGAATCGAGTTGCCACCGTGTCATAATAAAACAAACAGGGATTCATGGTCCCACTATTGACACTATTTTCGTTGAATAGAGACCCCTGTATGCAAATTTTCAGATTTCAATTTTGACTACTTTTTGAGATAATCGTACTAGACCCTCTTCGTGATACACCCTGTAGAGCCTTCATAAATGATTACAAGCCACGTGATAATTAATTTTGTTTGGAACAGCAGTTTTATTTCCTTCACACTGGCAATGGAATTTCCGTCAAATTAAAAATTATTAAACAATAAGATCAGGATTACATAAAATACGTTCTGTTTTACTGGCGAATGATTGGCGTAATTTTTCACATTTTATTCAACCAGTCAGCGATCGCATTATCTCGAGCGTAGACACAACGGTTTGTCATTGTTCACTGTAAACGAATCATTAATATTGATGATTTAGGTATTTTAGCTGACAATGCCAATCGTGCAATGTTGGTTGCATGAATCCGACAGTGACATAGCTTGTAATCATTTGTATTTGGTCTTTCCCAAGGCTATTCCACGATAAAAAGTCTTACGTCTGTGAAGATAATAAAATAATGAAGTTACTTTCCCTCGTGTGAAGGAAACTTTTATTGCACCATCTCCACTAATGTAAGTTTATTTTTATAGTGGTATCGCCTTAAGAAAGACTAAATACGTAGTCAAAACCTCACCAAATTTAGTAAAAAATTAGTTTTACAAGGATTTCATCTGTTTACTATCGATTCAAAAACATCTTACATATAAATTGATTCACAGAAGCAAATTATTCTAAGTACTGTCCTAATAAAACTATTTTTACTGTAACTAAACCCGTGTCGACGCAGATCTCTTGCGTTATATGCTTTAATGTCTTCTAGCCTCAGATATGGTACATTTTTTTTTAAAGAATCCTACTTGCTTCCTCTGCGTTATTAAAGTCTGTATAAAAAGTCTACCAACTAGTTCTTACCTAAATGATGTACATAGAGTACGTTAAACATAAGGGACTGTAGCAACAACAAATATATTAAATGTAAATGTCGGTCCTTCAACGTGACATATGTTACCTGTAAATACATTTTCCTGTAAATTTCGAAACTCTTTGTACGAGCGTATTAGTTTTTATGCTCCTAAGTGGACGAGCCACGTTTAGGGTGTTTATATTAAAGATTAATTGTTAAATGTCAAACAATGGTGAGAGACTGGTGTGGCGGGTGAGTGTTATGATCATTTGTATTAAATAAACAGAAATCTTAACAGGCGGAGTTTCATTTGTCTGTATTCCAACAAAATTCCCCTAAAAGAATAAAAATTTGAGAGCTACTTAATATAAATTATTTAGTAGCAACATAGTAAACCAACTTTTAAGAATTGAAGATTTAAGCTTCACGTTAAAACTTTTACGATGAAGTAAACTCCAGAAAAATGTATCGGGCCCACTCCTCTCCAAGTGTCTCTAAGGCTCATAAATACAAAAGCATGGAAAAAGGTAAAGAGAGGGCGAATAAGAAATTCCGTGTTTCATAAATAAGTAAAAATATTCAGCCGTATGCAATCTTGCCCTGACTTGTGGCCAAACTTTTATGATTACCGCGGAATTATTTATTAAAGCGTCGGCAGAGACGTCAAACCTTACTGAATATTGAGTGTTTACCCCAAATTGTATTAAAGGATGCGGTGAATATTTTATTACGAGCTTAGGAAGCAGCAACCCCTCCAAGGGGTTTATTAAAGAAAGATGAACAACTGTCAGAGGCAAACCAAGTGTGTTCATATATGTACTCTTAAAATTATAATTAATTAAACTAAAATAATATATCAGATGGCACATTTAATAATAATTGTAACTAAATATGTACCTAAATATCTTCAGAAAAAAGAATTTTAAATTTTTGATAAAATCTAAATATTATAAAATTTGCACACTTTGTATTACCTTACAGTAATACAAAATTCTATTTGAATTAGTGCATAAATACTAATTTATTTTTGATATTTTACTTACCAAAAATATTAACCACAAAATATTGTAATGTAAATTAAACTGATCCCGCCATCTTGATCTTGCGATAGCATCCACAAACTTATTTAAAAAGATGGTTTAGATTTCTGTAATTTCAGAGTCAGGCAGAAGTAGTTGAACCTTCAACTATAAGATGGCATTTGTGATAGATTCCTATAATAGTTATATTGATTCCTGTAATGCCACGTTCTCAGACACGAATAGTTTAACGTTTAGATACAAGATGTCGCTCGAGTAGATTTCCAAAAATATTTATAAATCAACTATTTTATAATTACTTAGAAATAAAAAATTTAAATTTAGTCTTCCGTTCTCAATAACAAATAAATACAATGTACAAATACAAATTCATAACGGGAATTGTTAACGAGTAGACTTGACATTAATTTGAGCTAACCGTCGACGTTACGATCTTGAAGCATGGCGGGAGAGTTTATACCCTGCAAGGTAGATGGCGACGTGAATTTTGACGTTTAAAACAGTGGAGCAGCAAACCATTCCGGAAATAACATATGTTTGATTCAATGCGGTCCGCAACATTTAGGAACGACACCGGCCATTTTAGAGAACAGTGTTTGGTTTGATAATTTTAATATCAAAATTAAATTTGTAATTAATGTCAGAACCACAGTCAGCTCTTCTATTAAGAAAACAGCTAGCAGGTTAGTAAACACGATTTATTTGTGCCTTTTATTTGACAGCTTAAATATCGATGTGGACTAGGTGGGCTATTTTGCATCTGAAAACGTCCTCGTACAACTTCGATTTTTTTAATATGCCCGTCTGGCTTTTCCAAAAATAGTCGCAACTCGTTATTTTCGCATAACCGTACCGGCTTTCTTGCACAGCCGTCATAAATAGGCCCGGTTCGGCATGAAAATCAATATCTAAATTTTTCTCATCATGCATGTCAAATTTATGCAAACCTCTTAAATTTAATAAATACCTCCTCGTTTCGCGAAAACCACACCTTTATTTTGAATCAGCCCCTTTTGTTTACTAATTATATGAGGCGTTTAAACGGGAAAATCGCTGATTTAGAAGAAAACCGTGGTCGAATTTAACATAAATGGTGTGCACACATTTTTTTTTGCAAAAAAAACAAATCCCACATCAACCGGTCCAGGGGCTCTTCCGACACGCATAAATATTAAAATTCATTAGCATACTCAACCTTTACTTGCGAAATAGTCCTTACAATACACTTCCTGCACAATTTTTTATTTATACACAAGGTTAGACATTTATCTTTGTCAGGGATACTAGTATTTTCTCTGACCTTGACTAACGTTAGGATTAATGCACTCATCCGAGATTTTCTTCTTTCAGAATTGAACAAGAACCCCGTTGAGGGTTTTTCTGCAGGCCTTATAGATGATAATGACATTTACCGATGGGAAGTACTTATAATAGGGCCTCCCGATACGCTTTAGTAAGTACAAATAAAAACCACCATTTTTCTGCATTATATCAAGTTTTAATTAATGTTTTGCAATTTATTCAAGTCCGAATCCAAAATGAAAGTGAAATATTGCATCATTTAGTACATGTTTTAAAAATTTGAGGTTATGTTCGTAGCAGTGCTGTGGAGGCACTGACCTTGTATTTATTCTTATCTAATGACAGGATGGTCCAAAATTATGCTAAAGATAACGAATATGGTGACAAAATATCTTTAAAGATGTTTAGAGTGTAAAGATTAAAATTATACCTTGGAAAATGCAACTCATTACACATTACCGACTTTGCTAATCCTTGTTTGCATAATTCATATGACGAGTAGTACCGATTTCTTGCTTCGGTGAATGCATTAATCCAAACGTCCGTTTTTCTTTCAGTGAAGGAGGTTTTTTCAAATGCCACCTCTATTTTCCTAAAGAATACCCACTTAGGCCCCCAAAAATGAAGTTTGTCACAGAAATATGGCATCCTAATAGTAAGTAAAGTTTGTGCACACTTATAATACAACTTAACAATAAGTTTCCTAACATCTATCGATTAGTTTTAATCATTAACTATAATATTCTCAATTCACTTAACTGAAACTTCTTGTTTGTTCCGCAGTTGATAAAAACGGCGATGTGTGTATATCGATTCTGCACGAGCCAGGCGACGACAAGTTTGGCTACGAAAAAGCCTCGGAACGGTGGTTGCCCGTGCACACAGTAGAGACTATTTTAATTTCAGTTATCTCAATGTTAGCCGATCCCAACGACGAGTCACCGGCCAATGTGGACGCCGCTGTAAGTTGAACATTTGAATTCTCGTAAAATAGTGTGTTGTATTCGCTGCGTTTGCATCAAACGTCAATTCTTTTAATTGTTAAAGTAATGCAGCAGGCCATGGAAAAGTGAAGCACATGTTTCGTTTGTTTCTATATGTCAGTTTTAAATTAATTTGAGGTTATGTTAGTATATTGGTGATTTCCATGGCGAAATTTTGTTCCGTTAGAGCTGTGGTGTGACTGACAGGCGTGTGTTCTCTGTTACAGAAAGAGTGGAGGGAATCGTATTCGGAGTTTAAAAGAAAAGTGGCAAGATGCGTCCGGAAGTCACAAGAACAAGAGGAATGTTAGTATAATGACCGTATTACAATAAAACCTTAAAACAATTACACCAATGGTTTGATTCTAGAGCTGTTAAAATTTGCCGATTTTTTGTATGTCGTTCTCTGTAGTTTTTTATACAAACAAAATGTGTTTATATATATCTCGCGTCTCAAAGAGAAATTTTAACACTTCCAGAATCGACGCTGCCCGATCATCATATGACAACCGTTTTCTCCTCTACTTTTTTTATTTAAGATCTCACGGCAACTGAGAAGTTAGGTTATACCTGAGAAATTTTTCGTTTTTTTTATTTAATAAAAACCTTGTTTATTATTGCTTTTGCATTTTCTGTTACGATTTGCGGTCGTGTGTGTAACATTGTGTATCCGATGGGTTCCTAGATGGGGGCCGCGCCTTCTTGACGGACACAGTTCGGAGAACTCTTTTTAAATCACAACTTTACGCATTGAGAACTCGCTTTGTTACACGTGTTGAGATGTTTCGCACAATAAATTTACTTGTATATAAAAAGGAAACGTAAGCGGCCCAAGCATAAAAAACCCATAGTCGGTTTAAATCTGTATGTAATATTATTTAAAATGTTTATAAGTATATTTGTTTTGTGATTCATGAAATTGATGAGTTTTAATATAATTTTTATTTAATTCAACTCTCAAGCCCATTATAAAGTCTAGAGGGCACAAGTCAAGGCCTAATACCGGCCATAGGTTTTACAAACCCCTGTATTAAGAACCAGTGATAAAAAAATACTGAAAATCATATGTGATATTTTTTATAACTGTTACTTTTCATTTCTGTTGCTGTACCACGTAATCTCACATAATTATTACAGTTACATTAAAGACTGTTTGTATAAACGACTCTGAAGTTTGGGGTCTACGAGTTTTCGAAAATGGCATAGATGGCCTTCCTACTCGACTGAAAACAATATTGTGAGATTATGTTCGTAAAAACTCTCGATTGGTTGGGTTGTTTACGATTCTGTCCATTTTTCTATAACCGTTACCTTTGAATATACCATCCGATCTGTGTCTGGAGAAAGGTAGACTCCTGCTTACCGTGTCGATATATATATATATATTTGTATGGAAATTAATGCCCTCAGAACCGTCTTGTTTAAGTTGTACCATACCGTTTAAGCCCGAGAACCATGAATGAGTATGAAATGTATTTTTCAGAGTAAGCAACCAGTCAGCAACGGAAGTTGTAATAATCTTAAGACATTCATTTGTCGGAAATACTTGTAACTCTTAGATATGTAAATTGAATTGTAACACTGTAGGTATCGTAATTTAAGTAAATTTTATTAAAAAAACGTGCCCACCTAGTTTTATTTCGTACACCACCCGATCAAGTTGCCTCTGACGACTACAAACTTCGCTTAAACGAAGTTGCCATTGTTTCGGTTTTTGTTTGAATCATCAGGATAATTGCAGAACTGAAGAAGATATGACTAACAACAGAAACATTCCAGAAAAATTTAAAAATTTCATAAATACGACAAAAGAGTTAGAAAACATGTAAAAGAACCTGTACATCTCGTAATTAATTATTTTTATTTTATACAAATATTCTCCAAGTTGGCTTAAATTTCTGATTATATACTTTACAAGTATTTTTATGCAATTTTTAACTCTTAAACATTCTGGAGGAATATAAAAAAAAATTGGTTAAGGCCATAATAAAACAATACTCAAATGTGGTATTGTATAAGTTACACCTACGGCATATTAAACGCCAATAGTAAAATTCTAAGATTTGTTTTTTTCGCCAAATCATGAACTATCTTGAGAATATAGGTAACCCATATAAAAATAATGTCGAGTTCAACTTTTTTTATGACGGTAATTTTTCACGAAGTAAATATCTTTGGCCATGTACCAATCCACCTGGTGACCCATTTCTACCAGGTAATTATCGTCCTCTTCTAGTTTTCTGTATCATTTCCAGAACTCGGAAAAACATAGGCGGGTGTTCAGGGGGTATTTCAACCCCCAACTCCTTAATAAAAACGAAACGCGACTTTCTTGGTTATTTTACGTCAGGCTATTTCTGCTACAAGGATAAACGAGAAGCCAGCAACCCCCAGTAACTGAAAATTTTGCTATATAACTTTTTTTACAATTTATATGCCCAAATTAATTGTCCTATATTTTCTAAAGTATACAATTTTTTCAGTAAATTTAATGAATACATTTTTAAAGCATTCAAAATAAAGAGAAATTTTAAAGATCGCACTTTGATCTTTTTCATTTTCGAATCTATTGTATTCGACGTTGATCCCTTCGACGAAATTGATGCCTACGCCTCTGTGTATTGTGAAAAATAGGAACGGCTGCACTTGCCCGATACTTAGCGCGACCTCGAGCGAAAACTTTTGTTTGTATTTTCGTTAAAATAGGTTCTTTAATGCACCTCTATTTTGAGACTTGGACTACTTTCGAAATCGAAAATATATACCACTATACTAAAGTAAAAATTTTGATATGCCTTCTGCCTATTTTTAATGTCAGATATTACGCTGGTTTCTTGGAAAATTATGTAAAAACATTTGGAAGTCGTACAACAGCACAATTTTTTAAATACGTCAATTTTACCACAGAAATAAAATACCTTGCAAGGTTATGAGAAAAATTTTTTTCGTTCTAGAAGTTTTTTAAAAGAATTTAAAAAACCACAGTGAGAAAACAATTTGACTTTGTCTTTCTTATTTTCGTACAAACTTCTTTAAAAAAATGTTATTATTCTAACTTCTAACAAAATTATTTTACTAAGTTCCATGCTAATTTTATACCAACCCCATTCTCATCTGAATGATTAAATAAATATTTTATAGTACAACTTCTCGTAAAATAAAGTGTTCGTGACAAATATAATTAAGTAATAGTACCATCAATCTCAATTATTTGATTTTCCCTTTCGTTTATACATACAAATTGGTGGTTTAATGTTATTGAATTATATTTGTATTATACCAAAAGTTGTTACACAATACCTACCCTATTATATCTTCTACAGAGACGCATAGTACCTGGTGCCGAATTTATTAATTCAATAGGTAGGTACTAAAATAAGTTATTTTAGGATTGGGCCTTGAATATATTAGAGAAGTCTGTACCTATATCTTACAATAACCTCAGAAATACTAAAGAAATTTTCTTTAAATACCATTATGTATTTTACAAAAAAGTATACATATAACGGGTGTGCAAAATTCACGCTAGATTTGAATTTTGCGCGATTGGTGCTGACAGTTCAAGGTTATCAAAAATAGATTACCAAAAAACAATGGGTTTTCAATGTTGAGCAATATTTTAAAAATAATGAAGGTTTGGCAGTTACAGTTCGCCATTTTCGTACAAAATATGGTCGGAATGGTGATTTAACTTTCATCAACTGTGAAGAAAATAATAGAAAAATTCAGGGAGCCTGGATCAATTAGTGATCTAAAAATCCTGGCCGTCCTTCAACAAAACTTCGAAACAGTTCGTGAGAGTGTTGCTGAGAGTCCATGAACGTCAACTTGGTCAAAACGTGGTCAAAAGTTGGACATTTCTAAA
>NW_019417190.1:41493-124357 GCF_000390285.2 Anoplophora glabripennis | reverse complement strand
TCCGTTGCTGTCTTCTTTCTTACGTTCCCTGTTTTGTGACATGATCATGATAGCGTAATGTTCCGAAAATGTAATGTATTACTTTTTCATTTGGGTGATGATAGTTTTTATTAATTAGTTTTATAATTTAATGATCAATATGAAATCGTATTGAATTTTATTCGTGATGTTGTTTATTCTAAATTGTTATTGATCGGTGATAGTGAGGTTCGGTTACTTCGTCACTTTCAAACCATTTGATAATTTTCAAAGTGACAGTTTAATAGTGGTTAATATCCAGTAATATGTCTTACCCCGGACGGCCCCCCATAATGCAAGGGCTTCCTATGCCATATATGTCCATGGGAGGACCAGCACCTCCTTTAATACCAGCTGTTATGCCATTGCAACATGTAAGTCCAGTATTATTTATGTAGTGCAGATTTTTATCAAACCTCATTTTGTTGATAGATGGTTCCAATCCAGGTAACCAGTGCTCCTCAGATTAGAGCTTACCCTAAGCTGAATCCTAATAGAGAACAACAAAAGCAGATACAGGGACCTGCTGTTACTGTATTTGTTGGTATGTTTTATAAGCGGTTTATGAAAATTAACTCATTTTTAGTGATGGGAATAATCGAATGAATTTAATAATCGAGAGGTTACCGTTCGAATTAATTTTATAATTGAATGATCATTCGAATGATATATAATTGATAGTCCACTTCGAAAATTTCCGACCTATCCCAAATTATATGCGAAAAAAACGAAATGAATTACTTTCGCGTATTGCGGCATTTCTTCGTTGTCAGTTAAGTGGTTCATCAGCATGTGTTTAAAATGAATAGTGGCCGCCTAAAGAGGTCCATTGTTTGGGTTTTTGAAAAAAAAATTAATATATAGAAAACATAAAGTTTGTATTATTTTCATTCATATGAATTTCTATATTTGCTAAATAAAGCTTCTTTCTAAACCGCCCTTCAAAACCGCGTGATGCCACTCATAAAATTACTGCATATCTTTTATGCAGTGATAATCGATTGTCTCATCCATCCTCTCGGTCGTCTTATCTCGAGATTCTCGAGGTTTTGTATCTCGTTAGAGCATTGGAATAATCGAAACACCTGCGCTTTCGCTCGAGCAGCGCGTTTGCGTTATTCGGTGATGACGAGTGACGATTGACGTTAGTAATGTTGTGGCCACTGTCATTCGTCTAAGAATATTCTAATGAATTTATATGATCACTCGAAATATCTCGAGAGATTTTCATAATCGATATAATTGATAATTTTCATTCGAGTAGTCCCATCACCACTCATTTTATACCTCTAAATTATAAGACAAGTAAAGATGTAGGTGGTAATCAAGCAGCTTAGTGCATTTTTGTAAACCACTTCTCATTTTTCTTTGTTTTGTCGAAATTTGGTCTACTTTTACTGCTTTATTGACTTATCATTTTATATAGGTAATATAACTGAAAGAGCTCCAGATGCTATGATAAGACAAATATTAGCAGCCTGTGGTCATGTCATCAGTTGGAAAAAAGTGAAAGCATTTGGATTTTGCGAACTAGCTGGGCCAGATGCAGGTCTAAGGGCAGTAAGGATTCTTCATGATCTTATGGTAGGAGATAAACGACTTGTGGCAAAAGTTGATGCCAAAACTAAAACAGTTTTAGATGAGTATAAAGGTATGATTTAGATTTTTATGTAACATACATATTTACATTTTTAAGTGAGTTTATACTATAAAGTTTTAAATTTTGTTGGTTAAATTTATTTGTATTAATCTTTTACATTTTCTAAAATATGGGCAGGTATACAGCATGTCTATATTCCTAAATTGCGCTATTTCAGAATTATTTAATATTTTTTTCATAAAAAAACATGGGAGACGGTATACTAAGCTATTTAACTTTTTTATGGCAGTTGTAGTCAATGGATAGAGTTGGGGGAGTAACATTTTTATATTTCTCAATGTAAAAATGTACCTCTTACTTAAAAGTTATGTTTTTGTTCAAATATAGAAAAATATTGTTTTAAGTGGGCCAACCTATACGGTGTGTCCTCTAAAAGGCAATGAATAGTAGTTAATTTCATCTTTAGAACTCAGTAATACCCTATGTCAGTTAAGAGACACATAAAAAACAGTAATTTTAAGATGTCCATAAATTGGCTTAATCATCATTTTTATGTTGAAATATTTGTCAAGAACATAAAACTTATTTTCTGAGCAGGTAAATTCCTAAAAGAAATTTATTGAGAAAATTTATTCACCATTAAAATTTATGTCCATAGACATATGTACTAAATTTGAAGATCATTGAGTTTAATATTTTTTTATTTGATAAATAATTATAAAATTAATACCGATAGCTACTAAATTTAAAGTATTAATATAAATTTTAATTCTAAAGAAATTCTAATAAAGATTTTTCTGATCTCTCATTTTATCTACACAGCACAACAATTATGATAGGAACTTAAATTTTAGTTCAATAAGTTACCCTAATTAAATGTTTTGATATATTGTATGAAGGTAGTTTTTTGTTATATGTCAATGTCCCCAGATCGACCATATCTACGGTGGATTCACCGGGCTTACAAACGGCTAAAAAAACGTCGTTTACAAGCGGCCTTACTGTTCCCCAAAATGTCATTTTTCCCTACAAAATTTTTTTGCCATTGACATCAATAGTTAAGACAATCTGTGGTCACCCTGTACATATCAAATATTGGAAATGACTATGTGTTTCTTAACTATTATTGAATTCTCAGGATAAAATCAACTACTATATTTATAATAATTTCTTAATAGGGAACACCCTATATACTTTGGCCCACTTAAAATTATATTTGAACAGAAGCAGAACTTTTTAACAAAAATAACCTTTTTATGAAATGAAAACTAAAGTTTTCCTTTTCCATCTGTGAACACACTGTATATTCATTATGTTTTTTGGTTAATGCCATATTCAAATTGAAACTTTTTTCGAAATTTGAGAACGTATCAGGTAATTTTGTTTCAGTAAAAAAATGCTTGAACGTGTCAATTTCTAATCATTTTTAATGATTATTTCATATATACATGGTAAAGTCATGTATAAGGTCATGGACAAATTTTTTTAAGTGAAATAATTTTTGATAATGTTTTTTAACTCATTTTTAATTTTGGCATTTTAAACTCACTAAACTTTCTTACTGCTCATTGTCCATTGATAATTTATTATTCAGTGAGTTTAATTGATAATACCCAAGTTCCTTTATTTATATTAAAAAAAAAAAATGTTTTTGGTTTAAAGATTTTTCTTACTTTACTATACTATATAGGCTATATATACTTTACTATATAGGCCTTTTTAACCTAAATTTATGAATTTACGTTGTCAGTTTCAATTTTATTTGATAAGTTATTTCCATTCAGATTCACTACGTGGTTCATCCTATCATCTGATATTAGTATATACAGGGTGATTCACAAATGGCGACCAAAAATGAAACCTCGTATTTTTCCCGTGAATTTTAAAGGGTCTACCGTATAAAGTTTTTATCTAGGACGCTTTGTTAAAAAGATACAAGGTTTTATTTTTGATCAGGGTTTGTGAATCATCCTGTATATAAATTTTCATATAATAAATTTGAAAAAGAATGTGATGGATACAATGACAGTACAGGGTAAATATTATTTTTCACGAGTTTTTATCCTAAAAGTGTTCTTGGTATTTTAAAAGCCAAATATTTAAATATGAAATTTATATAGGTTGTCTCAGATTTCAATAACAGTTACCAGTGCTATTTATATATGAATTTCACAGGTTGAAAGACAAAAATAAAATATGAGAATTATATATGATCGTCCCAAAATGTAAGTTTGCATTTCACGTTAAAAAATTTTAACGGTTTAAAAATTTGTTAGTGCTATTTTTTTTAAAGCTGAAAGGCGGAGGAAACAAAAAGGTTCTACATCTCCACTTCAGGATGAACCTGAAGAAGAAGAACTTGATGAAGAAACTCAAGCACTTGATTCAGTTGCCTTAGAAAGAATAAAACAAATAATATTAGAGTACCAAGATGAAATGAATAATTTTGAACTAAAGAAAGAAGGTGAAATAATTTTAAATTTTTTTTGTTTGTCTAAATTACATTTCTTAATTTTAGAGGAGGTTATTGAAAAATGGAATAAAGTTCTTGAAGAAGCTGAAGTAGAAGAAGAGAAGAGGGATTTAATTACTAGAGAAATTGGGAAATTTCGAGAAATCATGAAAGTAAGTACAATATTTATTTTATGCAACTGTCAAAATTTGCCAAAATATTTAATTAACCAATACAACAAATTGTCGATTAAACAATATTTGCAACATTCGTAATTTCAAATTAAAGGTCAGTACTAAAGTTTAATCAATGATTAGTTGACATTTTTGTTGTCTTAGTTAAAAAAAAAAAAGTAAAAAAGGACTTTTATGTTAGGGCGGGGGGGTTTTTTCTTTATTATCTTTGTGGGTATTAGAAATAAGGTTGCGCTCATATGGTGCTTGAAACCAAACAGGAAAATGGAAACGGCGCAGTCCCACCTAGGTTCGGCCCATGGCGCCGCTGGTGAGTAATGTGAAAAAGTTACCTCCAATTGATTTTTACTATTTACAATTCACATATTTGTTTTTCAAAATTCACGAATAATGTTACATGAGTTTGCTCCTCTTATTTTTGAAGATATGGAAAAGAATTTTTTTGGAGATTTAAAATATTTTAAAGTAATATTGCAAGAAACACTACTCCGTAGAGTATCTACTACGGTCAACATTGAACTATACCTGCATTATTTAGGTAAATAGCTAGAATCGTTTGCCAGTTCAGCCACCAGACATTCATGATTGATTTCACACTTATTGGTCCTCATCAGTATGCCCTAGGTGAGATGCCCTTAAATTTCATAGCGCTTATGATATTATAGATCACCCTTTATTGTTGTAGGGCATGTGAATGAAGCAATTTTTACCTTTTTTTAAATTTTGGAAATATGTGCTCATTCTTTTATTATCATGCAATTATACCTACTTGCCTGCTATATTAAAAACAAATTATACATTACATTTTGCTGCTATTGATATGAAAACCTTGAAAAAAAAAATAGTAACTGATTATTACTGAGATTAATAAATTAGTATTAATTATTACTGAAATGTATACAATCAGTTACGTAATCAAATAAATTGCAGTTTTTTCACTACTTAAAATATGTAGCTAATAAACAATAAAAAACACATTTGCTAAATATTTTAAAATTACATTTTTTTATGTGGCATGCTGAACAAAGCGTAAACATAACGGTTTGTCATTGTTCATAATAATTAATATTGGTGACACCATTGGCGGCTCGTGGTTTTTTGAGATGGGTGGGCAAAATATTTTTTCTCATGTAACCTAATATCATATAGGAATAATTGCACTCTACTGGCCTACTAATTTATTTTCTATATCAAAATTTTTTAAATTTTCTGTTAACAAATGATCCGCAGCTTTTTTCCCCTTGCTTACATGAAAAAATCCCATAAATCTTTCAACTACTTTACCACAATGAACATATCTAAAAACTACTAATAACTGAGATAAGCATTTAACATCCGTTGTTTCATTTGGGTACTTGGCCGCGAAATATAGAGCATTTCTTATTTTTGAAATTTTCACTTCGGATGCTATTCTATTGATGCTTTCTATTAAATCATTTTGAATAGTTTTTGAAAGGCTGCTAAAAACTAGACTTTTTTTCTAAAAACACTTTAAATTTATTATCGTACCTTGAAAGTAAGTTTGCAAGCTCACGAAAATTGCCTTGATTAATGGAATTATCTGATTAATTATGGTCATTAAATCTTGTTCTTGTGTAGCTAAATAAATAATCATATCAATAAAGTGCTTTACAATGTCTATTTTCGTCCACGACTTTATTATATTTTAAAATGTGCTCACGGAATGCGAAATCAAGAAAAGTGAATGTTTTTTTCCTAATAATTTAAATTTTAATGATGAATATGTATGCTAATTCGATCGCTCCTTTTTTTTTAAGGATTCATTAATATGTTTCAGATCTGAATATCCTAGATAGTTCCACGGTGTTTTACTTTTTTCATTACACAGTAAGCAATTCTAGCAATATCATTCGGTTTTGGTTTCACTGCCTGTTAACCACTCATATTTATTGTACCAATTTTTACTAAATGATCCGTTACCTACTTCCGCAATTGTTTTTATTTTTAACATTTTTCATATCAGGCGAAAGTTTTAATTTTGAAATAAATAATTTTCATCGAAAGTCAACGTACTAAATTCTATCTAATAAAAAAATTAACAATACATTAACATTGCTACTCACCAATTTGCGAATTTCACTTGCCATTTTGTTTTACTCCAAACTATTAAACAATAAAAACTTGCCTAAACCACCACTACAATTATTATAGGTTAAACATAAACAAACAACAATGACAAATCGTAATATGATACGTAAGTACTTGAGGAATATACGAGTGAAGCCGAAGGGCTTGCCCGGTACGTAAGGCAATTTATATATACTTGATATTATAATTTATTAAAAAGCTGATTCAAATCAAAAAAATGTATTAAATGAAACAAACATTTTTTTTATATCTAACAGTTTCTTTATTATTTGAAGAAAAAATAAATATTGGATTTAAAAGTCCTAAAAATTTACATCACTTCCATATTTACAAACTCGAATCTATTAAAACATTGAAAATTTCTCCGCAATCATTCTTAATTCAGTTTAACAGCAACGAGTTAAAAAAACTTAATAATTATAATTATCATTATTAAGTTAGTAAGTATTATCACAGAATATTCAACATAGCACTGTAGATATTTATTTTTTAACTCGATTTACACTATTATAAAACGGTTTGTTATTTCATTTATTAAAATGTTGTTTTCTGGCATACCTTTCCAGGGAAAAATTGTTCTAATGTTTAAAAATTCATTTAAAGAACAAAATTACAGCAAATAAATATACATATGTGTAATTCCAATCGCTGGCGAAAAGCCTTAGCTGGCCTTAACCGATACAGCACTCGACATATTCGAGCTTGCCTGGCATGGCGCAAATATTCTGAATTGGTAAACCACTTACGTTTCCGATTACTCTCTAGTCATAGGTACGTATAAGCAGGCAAGGGATGGCGTCGTTTAGTTCAGCGGCTACGGGCCAGCCCAAATGTAATGTTGGTTGCTGCTGAGATCATGATTAAATTATAATTTTAAAATATGGTAGCGGGAGTAGTAAGGAGGTAATGCAGTTTAGATTTAATTTTATAAGAATTAGGTCAAATTACTTTGGTATATGTATACAGATTTTTCTTTTATTTTTCTGAAATTATCAGGGTCCTGCCCACCCCAACGAGCCACCACTGGGTGACACCAAGATTTAGAGAGTTTTTGTTACCGGTACCGGTCGTGCATTGTTGGGTTGCCTAAACTCGGTGGTCACATGGCATGTAAACATTTATGAAGGCTCTGTATAATATATGGATAGTGATTAAAATGGGCATGAAAAATTATACATCCTTAAAGGCGAAATTCACTAGTTTTTAATAAATGATCGCATTGTGTCATGCTTATATTATTATAATCCAATAGAAGTCATTAGCCAGACCTCATATTGTAATCCATATAAAAAGAATTATTTCCATAATTATTTTGTAATAGGCATGATGACAGTAACCAAGAATCACTAAAATTATGTATTTATCTAATGAAAATGATTAATGGATTATAAAAAAATGTATTTATTTTTATATTATGAGTGAGATTGATAATATTTTTGATTTTTTAAAATAAAACTACAAATTACAGCAAACCGCCATGATAGGTTGAACACCAATCTGAGCAAATTACGTCACATCTATGTAAATGTAATTTTGTGTCATTTGTACTTCGACAATATCCGCAGTATTTAAATTCGTTTAAATATTTTGTTTCCCAACTATCAGTTGCTTAGTTTTGTGTTACCAAAACTATAACCAGGAAACATAAGGTACTTCAAAAATTTCTAAAAGAAAGGAAAGAAAATAAAGCTCAACAACTGCTAGTCAATAAAATATCAAAATGACTATGTGATCAAAAGTTTATCCATGCATAAATTGGTGCTGAAATACAAAGAACAGTCATGTGACACATTTTTGAAAAAACTCGTATTGACTGATGAAGATGACATGAAAGTTGAAGAGACCAGGCCAACATCAAAGCTGTTTTGGCATGAGTTATGATATGGCAGAGTGACGGCCTCACGAACGTTTAAATTTAGTTGGTGCGAAACCACTGGTGCAACTCTGATCATGTTAATAATGGGAGGAAAAATCTCAGACGCATCGGCCATGAAGCGTAATAGAATGTTGGAGGATGAAGTGAGGATAACTGTAAGTGCCAGTTTGGGGAAAATTTTTTTAAAATGTGATATAATGGTTTGCAAAAACTATCCCACGATAGCAGGATCGCCTGATGGAATCTGTGAAAACAGTATTATTGAAATTAAATGTATCACGAATATGAAGACTTTTAAAAATTATGTGGAAAAAGAAAAGCGTCCCAGAAATTTTATGTGCAGATGGCAACTACAAATGTATTTAACAGGGCTTCAAAAGGGCTATTTGGGTGTAGCTGATTGCAACTACAGTACAAATAAAATAGTAGAAATAATTAATGTTACATTTGATTACAACTATGTATCAGATTTTCTTAATGCTTTATCTCTTCATGGAAAGATAATGTGTAGCCATTATTATACCAAAGTACAATTTGAGGGTAAAAAAAATGCATATACTATTATGGTAACTTTGTATTTTTATTTAACTAATGAATCTTGCAATACAAAATATTAGCAGCTTATGTTTACTGTTGACAAACATAGATGTGACGTCATGTAAAGGCCATGACACCGACGACCGTTTTTGCGTGAGTTTGCGTTCTACAGAAATAAGATATTTTTTGGAACTAGTAAATACTTCCGAACATCATAGAACAGTTTCTCAAAATCTGTCGTCAAGCCTATTGTGATTTCCAATTGTTTTTTTTTTATTAAAGAATTTCAGAATTAAAGAAAATATACTACGTTGCATTGAAATTGAAGAAGTAGCAAATGAGTAGGACATTCAATTGAAAAATTGTAAATTTTCTGTTACAAATTTGTTTTATTTCATACAGAAAATTCATTTGTTTAAACTTTCCATATCTTCAAAACATATTTAAAATACAGTTCCGTAAATAACAAGTTTTCCCCATTTTTTATTAAAAATATATTTTTATTTTTTTATTAAAAATATATTCAAATTGTATTGAATAAATGTAATAATTTTTAGTAGAGTGTACTATGCACAGTAAAGGTTGTGACAAATTGGTAATGTACATTAATTTTTAAATATACGAGGTGTTCCAAATTTGATTGGAAAAAATTAAGAAGTGGTGGAATCCACCTTCAGTTTTATGGGAGGGGAGAAGTTCATATAATTTTTTTTTTAATCTGCTTAATCTTCTTAAGTGTTGTAGTCCCTTTTAGGTGGGCAACATTTCTCAAAAACGACTGTAGTTAAAATAATGAATTTTGACATCATTGTACTAACGAAACGCTATAATTTCCATATCTAGTTTTTTTTATTATTTTTTGTTTCAGTACTGAACAAAGGGTTGATCTAAGCTATACACTTCGTCTTTTTCTTTTTCTTTTTTATATTTAAGGAGTACTTTTTACTGAAAAACTAACATCAAACTTTAAAAAAGTGCACATAAATAAAGTAATTGGAACAGTTGGGAAATATTTGGTCCAATTTTTCTAAAAGCAGAAATAAAAATAATGAAAAAAAAGAGAATAGTTATAAAGAAAAATAATACAAATGGAAAATGTATTGATATAGTAGTGTTACATTAAATGCTGCCTGAGAAAATTCATTTTTCTGTTTTTGGGAAGTGTCGAAAAAAATATTTCTAACTTCATGTAAAAGGTACTGTAACTTTTTTGGCAGGGCTGAGATGTAAATTTTATATGAAACACCTTCTATACCAGGGGTCGGCAAGGTCCAAAAAAAAATTCATATTTCTTACAAATTTTCATTTGAACTCAAATTTAATCTGCTTACTAACCACTAAGAACTCAAACACTCACACAATTGTAAAATACTAGAAAAAATGATAAGGCTGGCACTCAAACGTAAAAAAAACATTTTTTAAATAATTTATTTGAGTAATTTATACTTTCAAAAAATTTTTGGCGGTCCAGTATTTTACCTTCCGCGGTCCGGACCTGGACCGCGGTCCGCCAGTTGCCGACCCTTGCTCTATACAATTGAAAAAGGATTCCATTTCAGTTTTTCCATTCATTTCCAGAACACCCTATATATTTTCATCATGATGTTACTGTTCCAAATTTGGTATCATCTAAATGTTATTATTTTTTAATTAAACCTCCGTTTTGGATAGTACAATTTGAAAGAACATGATTTTTTTAACATAAAGTTTAAAATAAAATGAAAAATTAGAATTGTACTTGACCGACTATTTTACATGCACTTTAAGGATTTTATGCAATTTGTTCCTACCATTGCATGCACATTATATACCTAAGAAAATAGTCTTTTTCTTCGAAGTTCTATGCAAATCAATATTTTAATAACTTGGAGCATTCATTGAATAGATAAAATGATTTATGTATATTTTTTTTACAAATTCTTTGCAATATTATTTCTTACTCAACATGTCATTTCACCTGAATTTAAAGTAATATAAATCATTTCATATATGCTGGCAATTCTGTAAATTCAATAAAAAGTTTATAAAAATAAGGAAACTCCTCAATATATTCATTAGTTCAAGTATGTGAATTGAAAATATTACTATATATTTTTTGTCTATAAAAACATAATTTGCAATGGAAATAAAGGTATCTTATAAAAATTAAAAAGTTGTATTCTATCACTAACAGTTTTTCATATTTCATTTATTTTTTCTTTTATAATGATCTATATTTCAATTCAATTTTTTAGAATATTTAATAATTGTGTTATTTAAATTATTTAATGCATATCAACCAGGTGAATAGTACAATTATGGATTGCCATTTTATTAGATCTAAAAAAAGAATTTCAAATAAATAAAAAACTGTTTTGCTATGTGGAAATGTTATTATTTAAAACAGAAGTTACGAGAGTAGAAGATCTTTATATGATGTTGCAATAGAAAATTAATGGTTTATGTATTGCACATATTGCAATTTATGTCTTTATTATATTATATATTATATTATTCTTAATGATTGTATGGTATATTAGATATATTAGTTTTTCGCCGCGGATTGTATTTGTAAGTTACAATCTGTGGTATAATTTTTATTATCATCGATATTGTGGAGAATCGCAAGTTGGATCTGTCTACTTCACTAGGAATTTACTGCATCAGTTTTGAGTGTAAGTTGCAAATGTTCATGTAGAAATATACTTGTCTTACAAATTGTTTTCATTCGAAAATATTAATTCATTAAAAGAATTCGCAAATTCCACAGCATAATTAATAATAACTTTATCATACAGATATGTATCAGATTTTCTTAATGCTTTATCTCTTCATGGAAAGATAATGTGTAGCCATTATTATACCAAAGTACAATTTGAGGGTAAAAAAAATGCATATACTATTATGGTAACTTTGTATTTTTATTTAACTAATGAATCTTGCAATACAAAATATTAGCAGCTTATGTTTACTGTTGACAAACATAGATGTGACGTCATGTAAAGGCCATGACACCGACGACCGTTTTTGCGTGAGTTTGCGTTCTACAGAAATAAGATATTTTTTGGAACTAGTAAATACTTCCGAACATCATAGAACAGTTTCTCAAAATCTGTCGTCAAGCCTATTGTGATTTCCAATTGTTTTTTTTTTATTAAAGAATTTCAGAATTAAAGAAAATATACTACGTTGCATTGAAATTGAAGAAGTAGCAAATGAGTAGGACATTCAATTGAAAAATTGTAAATTTTCTGTTACAAATTTGTTTTATTTCATACAGAAAATTCATTTGTTTAAACTTTCCATATCTTCAAAACATATTTAAAATACAGTTCCGTAAATAACAAGTTTTCCCCATTTTTTATTAAAAATATATTTTTATTTTTTTATTAAAAATATATTCAAATTGTATTGAATAAATGTAATAATTTTTAGTAGAGTGTACTATGCACAGTAAAGGTTGTGACAAATTGGTAATGTACATTAATTTTTAAATATACGAGGTGTTCCAAATTTGATTGGAAAAAATTAAGAAGTGGTGGAATCCACCTTCAGTTTTATGGGAGGGGAGAAGTTCATATAATTTTTTTTTTAATCTGCTTAATCTTCTTAAGTGTTGTAGTCCCTTTTAGGTGGGCAACATTTCTCAAAAACGACTGTAGTTAAAATAATGAATTTTGACATCATTGTACTAACGAAACGCTATAATTTCCATATCTAGTTTTTTTTATTATTTTTTGTTTCAGTACTGAACAAAGGGTTGATCTAAGCTATACACTTCGTCTTTTTCTTTTTCTTTTTTATATTTAAGGAGTACTTTTTACTGAAAAACTAACATCAAACTTTAAAAAAGTGCACATAAATAAAGTAATTGGAACAGTTGGGAAATATTTGGTCCAATTTTTCTAAAAGCAGAAATAAAAATAATGAAAAAAAAGAGAATAGTTATAAAGAAAAATAATACAAATGGAAAATGTATTGATATAGTAGTGTTACATTAAATGCTGCCTGAGAAAATTCATTTTTCTGTTTTTGGGAAGTGTCGAAAAAAATATTTCTAACTTCATGTAAAAGGTACTGTAACTTTTTTGGCAGGGCTGAGATGTAAATTTTATATGAAACACCTTCTATACCAGGGGTCGGCAAGGTCCAAAAAAAAATTCATATTTCTTACAAATTTTCATTTGAACTCAAATTTAATCTGCTTACTAACCACTAAGAACTCAAACACTCACACAATTGTAAAATACTAGAAAAAATGATAAGGCTGGCACTCAAACGTAAAAAAAACATTTTTTAAATAATTTATTTGAGTAATTTATACTTTCAAAAAATTTTTGGCGGTCCAGTATTTTACCTTCCGCGGTCCGGACCTGGACCGCGGTCCGCCAGTTGCCGACCCTTGCTCTATACAATTGAAAAAGGATTCCATTTCAGTTTTTCCATTCATTTCCAGAACACCCTATATATTTTCATCATGATGTTACTGTTCCAAATTTGGTATCATCTAAATGTTATTATTTTTTAATTAAACCTCCGTTTTGGATAGTACAATTTGAAAGAACATGATTTTTTTAACATAAAGTTTAAAATAAAATGAAAAATTAGAATTGTACTTGACCGACTATTTTACATGCACTTTAAGGATTTTATGCAATTTGTTCCTACCATTGCATGCACATTATATACCTAAGAAAATAGTCTTTTTCTTCGAAGTTCTATGCAAATCAATATTTTAATAACTTGGAGCATTCATTGAATAGATAAAATGATTTATGTATATTTTTTTTACAAATTCTTTGCAATATTATTTCTTACTCAACATGTCATTTCACCTGAATTTAAAGTAATATAAATCATTTCATATATGCTGGCAATTCTGTAAATTCAATAAAAAGTTTATAAAAATAAGGAAACTCCTCAATATATTCATTAGTTCAAGTATGTGAATTGAAAATATTACTATATATTTTTTGTCTATAAAAACATAATTTGCAATGGAAATAAAGGTATCTTATAAAAATTAAAAAGTTGTATTCTATCACTAACAGTTTTTCATATTTCATTTATTTTTTCTTTTATAATGATCTATATTTCAATTCAATTTTTTAGAATATTTAATAATTGTGTTATTTAAATTATTTAATGCATATCAACCAGGTGAATAGTACAATTATGGATTGCCATTTTATTAGATCTAAAAAAAGAATTTCAAATAAATAAAAAACTGTTTTGCTATGTGGAAATGTTATTATTTAAAACAGAAGTTACGAGAGTAGAAGATCTTTATATGATGTTGCAATAGAAAATTAATGGTTTATGTATTGCACATATTGCAATTTATGTCTTTATTATATTATATATTATATTATTCTTAATGATTGTATGGTATATTAGATATATTAGTTTTTCGCCGCGGATTGTATTTGTAAGTTACAATCTGTGGTATAATTTTTATTATCATCGATATTGTGGAGAATCGCAAGTTGGATCTGTCTACTTCACTAGGAATTTACTGCATCAGTTTTGAGTGTAAGTTGCAAATGTTCATGTAGAAATATACTTGTCTTACAAATTGTTTTCATTCGAAAATATTAATTCATTAAAAGAATTCGCAAATTCCACAGCATAATTAATAATAACTTTATCATACAGATATATATATATATATATATATTTTTTTACTAAAATAAACTCATGTCACAAATCAAATTTTACTTTGCTCTATGAAATATTAATTTTAACAATTTCATTCAATAACAATCTGTGTCTTTTAATTAGTTATATTTGCCATCGCAGGGATGACAAGGATCATAGACAGGATCGATAGGAGTTTTTTGAAAAATGATTATATAAAAGACCTGACAAGAAATCTCCTTTGTTAATGGGTTTATTAAGGTTGAGTGGTTGATTATTTATGTAGATTTTGCTTCTTTAATTAATCTAACATATACTAAATTTTACTTGTTTCATAAGTTTTGGTTTGTTCTTATTTTCCTAGATATTTATATTAAAATAATATATGAATATTTTTAAAGGAGCAAGAGAGCCTTTGTTAACGAGTTAATTTAGATTAAGCATGTGTATATATTGTCTTTTTAATCTACGTTATATACTGAGTTTTACTTATTTCAAAAGTTTTGATTTGTTCTCACTTTACTGATTATATAGAAGAAACATATAAATATTTTTGAGGCGAGGAAACCTTTGTTAATGAGTTTGTTTAGATTGAATTGTTGAGTTGATGCTGCTTCTAACTTTACTCAATTTTATTTGTTTCGTGGAATGTTTAAATGGAAATGGGTCTATTTAGATTGGATTGTAGACGATGTGCCTAAATTTTTTATTCTATTCTATTCCATAGGTTTTGATTTGTTCTATTTATAAACTATTTATTATTTTTAAATAGACAAGAACATGAATAATCATTTTTCTAAAGACATGATCATTTAATATTCATTGAGCAAAGAACATAGTTGTGGGAGATGTACATGTGTCATACATGTTCGGAGAAATCAGTGTCCTACTAGATTTAGGATGACTCTTACTTTCATAGAAAATAGAATTTTGCATATTAAATTGTTTTTTCATTATTCTACAGAATGAATTCAATATTTATATATTTACTAGTGGACCCGACAGACGTCCTGTTCAAAAAAATTATATCCCATTTTAAAGTTTTTTTGATGATATATTGGCCTTGCCATCGATGTTCATGCATGATCAGGCAAACCTCATGGTTTTCTATACTTAGAATTAGTATAACGTATCCATTTTTCATTGCCAGTGACTTGATGATGCAGAAAGCCCTTTCTTTTTGTCGTTGAGGCAATTGTTCACACGTGAAAAATCACCGTTCAACATCTCTCGGGTTCAATTCATATGGCACTCATTTTCCTTGCTTTTGATTCATACCAAATACAATTAAACGTTTGGAAACTCTTGTGCAATCAACATTCAACTCAGCACGTTGATTTTGTGTTTGACATGAACTGCATCGAAATCACCACTTCTAAAACATTGAAACCAATACTCACACGTTTTTATCAAGGGACTATGTTCACCGTAAGTTTACAACAGCACTCGATGACTTTCAGCAGCACTTTTCTTGAATTAAACAGGAAAAGTAGAACTTCCCACAGATGGTGTTTTTTGTCTTATAATTCAACATCTTCAGAACTGAGAAAAGATATGTTGTTTGCATTATAAAAAAAAACCTAATAAGTGAGCTTTGACATGAACATACTAAAGAAGAGTCCGATGCGATGTAGCATAATATGTTACATCATCTATTGTAAATCCTTCAAAATTAATCCCCAGTCCTAGTATTTTTCAACATAATCTGCCTTTGAAAATTCCGTAAATTCTGTATTACCGGTGATAACAAATTTCCGTGTTTAGCAGTGCATTTACTTCTGAATAGCTTCAAGATTTGTTCATTATAACGTATTTTCTCTGTTAGAAACCCCAGTTAGTATTCCATTTATATACAGTGTGGAACAGCCAAATGGAACAAATTCAGTATCTCACTTATTGTGTATATTTATAAAAAATCCCGGGACATGTCGATTTTGGATTCTGAAATGACACCTTGCAACGTAAAAATTTCGCCCCTAAATTCAAACCCCTTCGAGTGGCAATTGCAACCCCCAAATTTTTAAATGGGAAGTAGGGTATCTTTTCATTCTCCATTCAACGGTTTTCATATTTATTGCAAAAAATAGCAGTAAAAAAATAAATTCATCTGCCTTGATGAAATTCGCTACAGTAAACTAACAAAAAAACTTAATTTCAATGTAGGAGATGTTCAAAATTAGATCCTTGATCGTCTTGGCAGCATCCTAATTGTAAAAAAAATGTCTAACGTTTCCCAACACCTGAAGTGTGACCGACCTAACCGCAACCGATATTTTTCTTGTCAAGTCGGCTATATAATGTGACTTAGTTTTGTATACCATACTTTTCTCATATCCTCATAGAAAGAAATCTAGGGGTGTAAGATCAGGAGAAAGTGCTGGCCATTCTAACAATCCTCGCTTCCCTATCCACTGATTTGGAAAAGTTAAGTCGAGCTATTGCCGAACATTGATTCGGTAATGTAGTGGTGTTCCATCCTGCTGAAACCGTATTACATCAGCTGGAACTTGTGGGTTTGCTTGAGCAAGGTATAAGTTTGAAAAAATTGGCAGAACATTACTTTGGAGCAGAAGTAAATCATTATCTCCATTCAAATTGCCATCATTTAAAAAGGAACCAATTATCCCTGCCTGAAAATTAACCTTTTCAGGATTTTCCGTATATAATTCTCTCTTCCAGCGAGAATTTTCATTAGCCCAGTAGCGACGAGTTTTGACGATAAAGAGTTAAGAGACTCATCAGAAAACAAAACATTTTCTAACTCTAATCTTTGCATCATTTATTTGCAAAAATATGTTCTGTCAAAATCGTCCTGAGTTTTGATCAGTTTATAGAGATGCATTTTATTTTTGCAAAAACTGCTGTTTACTTTCGCTAATTGTACCTTGGGATATAGGCGGCAAATCAGGAAATATTTTTTGAAATAGGCCAGCAACATCGACCTGTGAACGTGTTCTAATCCGTAACCAACTATTTGTATAATTGTTATTTTCTCCATTTTTGTTAAATAAACCATGTTTAGGGATTGCAGTTAGCAAAACTCAAACAATATGCAAAACACAACTATTTATTGCTGTTAATTAAATAGCAAGTAAACGTGACAGAGATAAGTGTGAGTTCTTATTACCAATGGGAATATAAAAAAAAGTCTTCAACTTTCACAATCCTGTGAGAGTTGAAGACTATTTTATATTCCCATTGGTAAATAGTAAGTACCTACGGCGTTTTCAATAAAACGGGCAATGCCAGCTATGAAGAATTTTAATAAGTTTTTATGTCTTCCATTTAGTTGGTAATGTTGAAAAAGAACACTGAAATTGTTTTTGCTAGCCCGCAAGAACAAAACTTTTTAATTTTTAATATTTTTGTTTTTTGTAACGAATGTCGTGAAGCAAACCAATAATTGTTGCAATAAATCTTAAAACTATAACATTTTTGAATAGAGAATGGGAAGGCCTTTGAAATGAGGTATCACAATCTTCTACTTCCCATTTAAAAATTGAGGGGTTGCAAGTGCCACTCCGAGGGGATGAAATTTTTACATTTCAGGATATCATTTCTGAATTTATTCCATTTGGCTGTTCTACATGTATGTTTCTTTTCACTCTTCTACCGGTTTCTGTGGATTTCACACATTTTTTTGTTAGATATGAAATATTAATTTGTTCCACATTTTAATGCACATCTGCTTTATTATTCATACTCGTTAGATGTGCCATGATGTACTATATCCACGGAGATTTTGGCTTTTTGGCTTTCAAATATCACTAGAAATGAAAATTTTTCTATGTGCATAAAAAAAACGTGGGCTTAACTTTTGGCGACACAATGTGTTAAAAAAATTTGAAAATGTCATATTTTTCTTCCTATTTAATTGTGTATCTTTTCAAGAGTTGATTTTAGGCGAAAATGGAAGAGGAAAGAAATGTTTGCAATTAAATTTTTTACAACACATGTCTAGCTACAAATCGAATGAATCATGATTATTATGGTAAAAATCGAAAAAATCGCAGAAATGGGGGTAAAAAACGATACTTTTTAGGGAATTTTTTTGGGGTATTTAAATTGGGTGTAGGACCTTCATACTTGGCTCAAGAAAACTTCATGTTATGTAGAATCATCACACCAAATTTCATGAAAATCGGTTCGATAGATTTTGCATAATAATTTTGCAATTCAGATTTTGAAAAAAAAATTGCAAATTTTCAAAATTTTGCACTGCAAAAACCAAGACCCTTAGATACTTGAAAATTTAATCACATATAGGATTCTCAAGCTTTCAAACTTTTTTTGAAAAATTCGAATCCGTCAATTAGGAGCTCTGGCGCTTGTTTAAACGTTGGTTGAATTTTTGTACTTATAAACAATTAGAACTTTGTGAATATTCAATCAAATCAAATTTTTTAAAGCAGGTTTTAAAAGTTCTTGAAAAGACGCTTCTTTAAAAAAAAACAAATCGATTGATCAATTAGTTACGTAGTTATAGCCGATTCAATTTCGAGCAGGCCGAAGCGGCCGCGCTCTCTGCTTCCCCCACCACCACCACCCGTACGATTTTATTGAATTTCTCGCTTGCATAAATAACTTTAAACACGTTTTAAAGTAGGTTGCCAATGAAGAAAAGTATTGTAATCTTAGACCTGGTAAGTACTCGGAATACCAAAGGTATTTTTCGAAAAATTAGCCCGGATGTCCCAGTACATTTAGTGTAAATGACGGCTATAACTACGTAACTAATTGATCAATCGATCTGTTTTTTTTTAAGGAAGCGTCTTTCCAAGAACTTTTAAAACCTGCTTTAAAAAATTTGATTTGATTGAATATTCACAAAGTTCTAATTGTTTATAAGTACAAAAATTCGACCAATGTTTAAACAAGCGCCAGAGCTCTCCTAATTGACGGATTCGGATTTTTCAAAAAAAGTTTGAAAGCTTGAGAGCCCTTCTATATGTGATTAAATTTTTAAGTATCTAAGGGCCTTGGTTTTTGATGTGCAAAATTTTGGAAATTTGCAATTTTTTTTTTCAAAATCTGGATTGCAAAATTATTATGTAAAATCTATCGAACCGATTTTGATGAAATTTGGTGTGATAATTCTACATAACATGAAGTTTTTTTGAGCCAAGTATAAAGGTCCTATACCCAATTTAAATACCCCAAAAAAATTCCCTAAAAAGTATCGTTTTTTACCCCCATTTCTGCGATTTTTTAGATTTTTACCATAATAATCATGATTCATTCGATTTGTAACTAGACATGTTTTGAAAAGATACATAATTAAATAGGAAGAAAAATATGACATTTTTCAAATTTTTTTAACATATTGCGCCGCCAAAAGTTAAGCCCACGTTTTTTTTATGCGCATAGAAAAATTTTCATTTCTAGTGATATTTGAAAGCCAAAAATCCAAAAATCTCCGTGGATATACGATTCACCCAAACCAAAACCGATACCGCCTAGTCTATAGAGACTGAACTACTGAACTAAATTGGCATTTGCTCCAACGTGTCAAGTAATATAGAAATTCAGTATTCAAATTGAATTTACATTTGAACATTCTGTATCCAACCTAATTTAATTTGATGTAAAATATTGGAATAAATTTAAGTAAATATGTAACCAAAACTAACACCTTGTCAAAAACTATTATGGATTTTTTGATAGAAAAAAATGTGTATATAAATTGAGAATATTTGTAGTATAATGAAAAGAACTTTTAATTTTTTTACGGTGTATGCTTCCATATGAATGATAATATTTTCGAATGATTTAGAATACCTATTTATTTTGGTTTATTCTAAAAAGTAAACCATTAATTTTGGTTTTTTTACTTAATTACAGCATTTATCAGTACATCGTTTACTGTTTGAAATTATAAAGATGTATTTACTAATTAGCAAGACGTGGGTATGACTTTTCCTATACAATATAATTTACCTTTCGTTTATACCACCATTATCACTAGTTTCTTTTTAGAAACAAGAGGAGGAGAAGGAAGTCCGTAAGAAAAAGGAAGAGCAAAAGGAAAAAGGACGGGATAGAGACAAATCACGCTCACTTTCACCGAGCCCAGTTAGGAAACGAGAAAAAGAGGAGAAACGCAGAAAGCATTCAAGATCGAGGTATACTCTAACCCTTTAAAATTAAGTAAAAATGTAAATTTGTAAATGTTTTCAAGATCCCACGAAAGGAGCAGGGAACGAGAAAGGGATAGAGAACGTGAACGGGAAAGAGAACGCGAAAGAGATAGAGAACGGGAGAGAGAACGAGAAAAAGAAAGAGAAAGGGAGAGGGAACGTGAAAGAGAAAGGGAACGAGAACGTGATAGGGAGAGGGATAGAGAACGTGATGATAAAAAAAGTTCAAGGGATCTCTTGAAGGAAAAAGAGATGGAAGAAGAGGCTAAAGACAAGAAAAAAGCCGAAAGGAGGGCACGCGAAAAAGAAGCTGCCTATCAAGAAAGGCTAAGGTAAGTTGATAAACATACTTTTTAGAAGCAAAATAAATTCTCAATTTTTAGAGCGTGGGAGACGAGAGAAAGAAGAAAAGCCAAAGAGTATGAAAAAGAGAGGGAAAAAGACAGGTTGAGAGAAGAAGAGAGAGAACATGATGCCAAAAGACTTAAAGAATTTCTAGAAGATTATGACGACGAAAGAGATGACGTCAAGTATTATAAGTATTAAATTAAATACATTACTAGTACAATGTTACTCAATATTTGTTTGATATTGTAGAGGCCGTGAATTGCAAAAACGTGTCGCCGATAGGTTAAAGGAAGCTGAAATGGATAACAGGGACAGATTAAAGGAAAAGGAAGAAATAGAAGAACTGAAAAATAGGATATTCGCAGGCGAACACGAAGACCCAAATGCCGAATTTGAAAGAGTTAGCTTATATCGATTTTATCGAGTAATTTATAAAAATATATACTTTTTAGGCAAAAAAAGAAAGGGAGGAACAGTATAAACCAAAATTATTAATAGATGTCAATTTGGAGCATTCAAAACAGAAGGAAAGAGAAAGAGAAAGGGAATTAGAGAGGCAACGTGCAAGGGAAAGAGAACGAAATCGAGAATTGAACAGGGAAAGAGATAGGCAGAGGCAGCGTGAAGAAAGGGAAAAGTAAATATTGTAATATGAAATATTTATTATATATTTTATTCTTATGATTATTTCAGGTATATCGTGCAGCAAGCTGCCCAAGAGCTAGCCGCTGTCGAAGCAGAACCTATAGACAGTGATAGTGACATGGATGATAATCACTACAGCCCAGCACCTCCCGAACCAGAAAATAATTCTGTCGACAATTCGGATTCAGCTCAGGTATAATCATTTATTTTTTAATTTTTTTTTTAATTGAATTTAAAATGTTTAGTGGACCCAAGTACAGGCGCCTGAAGAAGACTCGAGGCATTCGTTTACGTCAAATCACGATGACCAGTCTGTTCCCTCTACTGGTCCTACCAGTATCGGAATGAAGATTACTTTATCCAAACCTATTACTTTACAGTCTCCTACCCGTGACTCTAAACGAAAGAAAGTAGATCTCAGGGAAGTATTTAATCCTGACGAAGATGATAACAATACTCAAGTCAAGAGAAGAAAATTGGTGCCACTAGGTAGGTTAATTTATATCTAGTGTGTCTGTATAGAAATATTAAAATACTGTTTTCAAGGAAAAGATATATTACCATAGATAACACTAGAGATAAAAAAATAAGTCATTTAATGTGGGCTCTAAACATTTTTTCGTTAAATCTACCATAAAATTCCATATTGTCCGTATAAATCACAGAGGCGTCATGAAAATTAAAATGTATTAGGTCTTGGCAGCATACAAGGGTTGCCTTTTATATTTTGGGAATTGAGTACAAAAAAAGAAATTGATCATTGTGCAGTCTGTTTGATAAGAGCGTGTATGGCAAAACTTTGTCCTCGAAACTGTTAGAGGGGAAATTTAAGCCTGAGCAGGTAGTGATACCCTTCCCCTCAGATGCTTTGTACGGAATGCCTCAGTTGTCGTTTGACCTTGGTCGCAGAATAACGTATTTCACCGTGTCTGCTGCGTACGCATCACGTTACGAAGCCGTGTTTCTGTGTTTACATCCGAAAGGACCAAAAATGTAGAAGACATTTGTGAATAAGTGGGTGAAACGTTATTCCGACGTAAAAAACGTCGATGTCCTACCGGATCGTAGTTCTGTACGCAAAAGGAGGACAGAGTGATTTTATGGGCATTTGAGCAGAATCCTTGTCTATCATTGCGTAGGGGGCAAGCGATTTTGCGTAAAAAGGGTCTAAATGTATCGTGTGACACTATAAGAAGGCGTTTACTGGCTCATGAAGTGAAATTTCGAAGCACAGTGAAGAAACCTCTACTGTCTGAAAAAAACGTTGAAAAAAGACTCAGAAAATTTGGACCGTGACAACGTAATATTTTTGGATGACGCCAATAGACTCATGCAGCGGACCGTTAAACACCCGGTAAAAGTGCACATCTGGGGCTGTCTCTTAAAGCAGGGATTTGGCAATTTACACATCTTCACAGAAAATTTGAACGCTGCCAAAATGGTCAAAATATATCAGAGGGCTTTATTACCATCTGCCGAAAGGTGGTTTATGCGGAAAAATGAAAATTGGCTACTGGGAGAAGACAATAACCTAAAACATTGGAGTCGTCTTCGTACTGGGTGGAAGCAAGAAAATGATGTTAACGTACTGGATTGGCCGTCACAGTTGCCAGATGCAAATCCAATAGAAAATGTGTGAGCGCTCAAGAAATTGAATTTCCGAGGGAACAGGATCTAGACCGTTAAGCAGTTATATCGACAGATTCGATTGACATGGATGCTATCCAATTAATAGAAAGTGTACCTTGGAGATACCAGGCAATTATTAGTAATAGAAGCGATTGGATATATTAATAATAAAGCATCATGGTCTATAGACCATATGATATATCATATAGTATGTCTGTATTTTTTTTAAGTCATCCCAAATGATTTTGTGAGTTTTGTCGTACGCTCTTATTAAACAGACTGTATATGGCTTTCGTGTTTTTTAAAATATTCTCCATGAAGATAAATATACTTCTGCATGTGCTTGAACCCATTTTTGAAGCACTTTTTCCATTCCGATTGAGGCACCTCCAAAACATGCATTTTGAATACATCAACCGCTTCTTCAGATGTCGAAAACGTTGACATTGTAATTTATTTTTGATGTGCGGGAATAAAAAAATCTTTGGGTGCCAAATCAGGGCTGTACGGTGGATCAATTTGACTTTTTCAGTTTTCAAAAAGTCTCCTTTTTTTAGCAGCTAAATGTTCATGCAATATTGAATGTATGCTGGTCCTACTAATGCTCAAGGATGCCTCAATCTCACGATGTCACATGACGATCTTGCAATATCACATCACCCGATTTTGGATAACCTTCACGAAATTTGGCAGTGAGCGAACCACAGCCACGATTGAATTCCGTATACCTCCGATATACAGTTGTTTTTGATAGTGTTACATCACCAAACAATGCACTGTTGTTGAGATAATCGTTGAAAATTGTAAAAAATACTTGCATGGAAATGTTTACAACTTAATTCCATTTTTGGACCAAGATAAATTTTTCACATCACTGTAAACAACACAAGTAGCGCCTATACATTCAAATGTTCTCAGTATATCGACAAAAAGTTGAACTTTACGATAGGGACGTCGGTTTGCAGATGGCAGCACCAGAATCGTCCATTCTTGAAATATAAAAGGCACCCCCGTATAAGTGTACAGGGCGATTCACTATATTTTGACCGCCCCTTTAACTTTTTTGTTTTTGGAGTTATAGAAAAATGTGAAATACAAAAGTTGTACGATTTTTTATGAAGTTTTCGAAAATGATAGTAGAAAAACAAATGAATTCCAAACAAAATGGCCGTGGATGTTAACTTTGTTAATTTAAATATAGGGTCTGTCTAACAATAAGCGAGATAGTATTAAATAACGAACAGAAGGTTTTGTTAGACCTCTTTCAGGCATTTCTGCCTTTTTCCAATTACGTAAGGATTTACAGATTTAGTTGTAATATATTTTGACATATCGGACATTGATACAGTCCAAAATGCGTATGGGTATTTTTAACTAAATCTCACTAATTAGGCTGTGAGAGTAGTAGTAGTTTATTTAAATAGGAAATCCTAATATTCCTAATTGATAAAAATACAACAAACAATAGTCATATTAGTCCAAGCATTATAGAGAAATGCTTACAGAAATTATTACCTGGACAAAAAAAATATGACCGTATAGAAAATTAAATTTTAAATTGAGTTTCTTGTTCTTTAAACTCGATCAAATATGGCGAACATGGTTAAAAAAAATCGCAAAGTTGAAAAAAACGGTTTTTCTAAAATAACTAAAAAAATATAGCACGGATTGAAAAATTTTAAATGAGAAAGTTGTAGGTTTTAAAAAGATCTATCGACTGATTTTTTGAAAGTATCGATTGCTTTGTTACTTTTCGAGATATATCGAAAAAACCGTTAAAAATCTTCTCTTTTCTCTTCTTCTATAACTCGTTTACATTTACGTGCCCATATTTGCTATTTACTGCAAGCATAGCCCGCGGCAAGCCAAAAAAGTACATTTTTGAAAAATTTAAAAATATTAATTATTTTTCGAGATATATCGATTTTTTGAAAAAAAGGCGCTCTCGAAAATTGGCTAGATCTTCTCAGCGGATAGCCCTACAGTAACGATTTTCGGTTTATTTTCTTCGTAAAGAGTTATATTATCATGCTGTTAAAAAATGTTGACGATTTTATTAATTTTAAGGATCAAAAAATGACTGAAAATGTTGCACTTTTTTTGGGTATGTTTTTTTCAAATAACTATTTCAATTTTTATTATTTTTTTGTACTTAATCTGGGGTAGCTAAACACGAATATTATAGCATTTTCGCCTTAGAAGCAAAATAGACCCGTAAATGTTTAGTTTTCTTTCTTTAAAAGTCATTTTCATAAAATAAAAATTGAAATAGTAATTTGAAAAAAACATACCCAAAAAAGTGCAACTTATTCAAAGTCATTTTTTGATCCTTAAAATTAATAAAATCGTCAACATTTTTTAACAGCATGATAATATAACTCTTTACGAAGAAAATAAACCGAAAATCGTTACTGTAGGGCTATCCGCTGAGAAGATCTAGCCAATTTTCGAGAGCGCCTTTTTTTCAAAAAATCGATATATCTCGAAAAATAATTAATATTTTTAAATTTTTCAAAAATGTACTTTTTTGGCTTGCCGCGGGCTATGCTTGCAGTAAATAGCAAATATGGGCACGTAAATGTAAACGAGTTATAGAAGAAGAGAAAAGAGAAGATTTTTAACGGTTTTTTCGATATATCTCGAAAAGTAACAAAGCAATGTATACTTTCAAAAAATCAGTCGATAGATCTTTTTAAAACCAACAACTTTCTCATTTAAAATTTTTCAATCCGTGCTATATTTTTTTAGTTATTTTAGAAAAACCGTTTTTTTCAAATTTGCGATTTTTTTTAACCATGTTCGCCATATTGGATCGAGTTTAAAGAACAAGAAACTCAATTTAAAATTTAATTTTCCATACGGTCATATTTTTTTTATCCAGGTAATAATTTCTGCAAATTTAACATTAATCCGTGACAGAATGCTTGGACTATATCACAATAAGTTCATTCAGACATACATTTATCATCAAATACGACAAAGTTCACAAGTATTTTAAAAGTTTTCTTTTAAATGTTATAAGCTTATCACAGACTTTAACTTCATTAGGTAAAGAGTTATATCCAATTAGGCCTCGCATGAATAATGAGTTCATACCTTTTCTGGTATTGAATCTGTCTATATGAAAGTTATTTGCACTTCTAACGTACTCATGAATTTCATGATTAAACCTGATGAACTGACTGAAATAACTTGGCATCAATCCTGATTATCTTGAAGGTGAAGATCATTGTAGAGAAAGTCGACCTTTTGGTTACTGATTGCCACCGTAGCATCTGCATGTGGAGTTATAGGAGTATATCTATTACATTTTAAAATTAATCTCATACCACGATTTTGAAGTTTTTGAAGAGAAGTTTTACTATTGTTGTAATATTCAAAATGTGACTGAATGACACTATTATAGACTATCAATCTTGTTTTCATTGATATCTGAGACACTATTCTTGATAAGAAAAACAACTTTTTAGAAATCTTTTTTCATATTGTTAAAAATTGTTCCTTGAAAGTTAAATTTTCATCCAATACCACTCCCAGGTACTTAAATTGTTTCACAATTTCTATATTTTTATTCTCCATACTTAATGTTATATTATCTTTATCCACATTTTTTATCCTATTATGTTTAGAAAGGATCATAGCTGATCTTTTGTACATTGAGTTTCAACTTATTCCTCATCAAGTAGTTTTCAAGCTTGATTAATTCATCATTCATTTTTTGAACAGCTGTCTCCAAACAATCATCACTAGTATCATCTGCGTAAAGATTCACAAAGTCCGCATTGACAGAACAATTTATGTCATTCATGTAGAGTATGAATAGTAATGGTCCGATGACGCTACCTTGTGGTACACCTAGATTTATCTGCCTTGCGGTAGAGACTTATTTATTTATTTTCACAATCTGTTTTCTATCACTTAGGTAGCTTTCCAACCATTACAAAGCCATGGATTTAATACCACACAATTTTAATTTCTGCAAAAGAATACCTCTGTCAATTGTTTCAAATGCCCGTTTCAGATCAATGAACACTGCCACAATATACTTTCCTTTATCGACCATCTGCTTCCAACTAGTAACCGTAAGTTGTAAGGCTGTTTCACAAGAGTGTTTACTACGAAAACCCGACTGGTTTCCTAGTAGAACATTGTTATTATTCATATGTTCAACAATTTGTTTATATGCTGCTCTCTCAATAACCTTTTCAATTTCGAATAATGTGTTGACTGCTCTGAAGTCCATTGGATCATTTGACCACACGTATCAATGATATTTTTTAAAATTTTACCATTCATAACATCATGTACAGAATCTTTATTTTTCAATTTAGATATTGTATTTCTAAGTTCATTAAGGCTTATATCACTAAACTTTTAGAGGTTGGTTCTTATTTCTGGACGATGAATGGCGGACCATTCTTCATGACCATTTATATTGTTTATTACATATATCTCTTACACTCGATATGAAATACTCATTGAAACAGTTGGCAATATCATTGTCTGATTTCACTATAACCATTCTGTCATAATTGGAAAAAAGGCAGAAATCCCTGAAAGAGGTCTAACAATTACAATATATCTTATTTTCTTAATAAAAAACCTTCTTTTCGTTTTTTTTATAGTATCTTGCTTATTGTTAGAGATGGACTCGACAAACCCTATATGACTATACTCGACAGGGAACGTTTTATCCAAATAGTCTTCCATTTAAATTAACAAAGTTAACATCCGCGACCTTTTTGTTTGGACTATCATTTTCGAGAAGTTCATAAATAATCGTGCAATTTTCGTATTTCACATTTTTTTATAACGGGGAGTCGAAATATACTGAATCACCCTGTACATACATAGATATATTTAAAAACTGTTAACATTACATGTGCTGTATTTCACAGTCGCATATGCAAAAAAACCAGAGCGGTTGGATAGTGTAGAATTTTGCTATAGGTCTTCATAATTTAAATAGATTTTACTGGGCTTACAAAACATTCTCTTATTTTATGTTGTAGATTACAGTGAAGAAAAGAAAAGCAAAAAAGATAAAGATACGATTGAGAAGAAAGTGGACGAATCTAAATCACAGGAAGAAAAGAGAAAACACATAAAGTCTTTAATAGAAAAAATTCCCACAGAGAAAAACGCTTTATTCGCTTATCAATTGGACTGGGGCGCTATTGATAACGGATTAATGGAGAAAAAGATACGTCCTTGGATTAATAAAAAGATTATAGAATATATAGGAGAACCTGAACCTACATTAGTTGATTTTATATGCTCTAAAGTTTTAGCCGGTTCTCAACCACAAGTTATCCTTGAGGATGTTCAAATGGTACGTACCAATTTCATGTTTGCAGTAATAGTGAAGTAAATAGTCTGAAATCTAAATCTTTTACACAAAATTGCATATAAATACTTAATTTAAAAAAAAAGGATTAAATGTGGATGTTTTATCTGGAATAAATGATGTAATTTGAATGTACAATAGATCTTGAAAAAAAAATAATAATAATTTTTCACTGGGTTCCTGGTGAAGTCTGGATACAAACAAAAACTGATGGACTGATCGGTCATGTGACATAAAATTTACTCCTTATATTATTTAACATAGACCCACTTAATTCTGACAATTGATTATATTTTCTTTAGTTTGTTTTTAATAACAGCACATACCATCTCGATAGTTTTGCGTTTTCTTTTTTGTGGTGGTATTTGGAAGTTTTGACTGTAGAAGCGAGTGATATGAGATATTGTCTATTTCGATTACCGATATTTGGTAACAAATGGTGCTCTGCCCATTTCTGAAACAATTCAGCTGTCAAGTCCTCAAAATAGCAGCGCATTGATTAATATTTTTGACAGACAATGCATTAGGTATAATGGCGGCTGTACACTCTCGAGCGAGTGCTCTCGTCAACTCTCGCCGAGCGCTCTCGCCCAAGAGGCTCATCCACGAGCACTACCATGTTCACTTTCGTCTGTTCAGTTGCGGTTGCGAACGCCGAGCGGATGGACACATTAGATTAGATTTCAAAGAATTTTGAATTTTTCGTAGGTGTCCTCTGTACGTTGCCATTAAAGAGTCCTTATTTTTCCTCAGTTCATCCACAGGGAATTCAGTCTGTTCCGCACGATATCCTAACCCAAGCATCATGCAACTTTCTTTTTGTCTATGAAATTTATGATTTGGATCCCATAGTGCAGGTTCTGTTTGATATATTTCTAAAAAATTTAATTCACTTATTGTTCCACATATTTAATTCGTTACTGTAACGTCGTAGTGACACGTGTACTCCGCACGGTTGCTACCTGGACACTGAAGCGCGTGAGAGTGTACAGCAATGCTCTCGGCTCCCTCGCGAGACGTGCCGAGACCCTTTGACTCAGGCACGAAAAACCGACACGGGAGCGAGAGCGGGTGAGACACTCGGAGACATACCGAGGTGAGGCGCGAGCTACCCTCGAGACATGCCGAGTACTCTCGCACTCGGCATGTCTCGGAGTGTCTCGCAGAGAGTGTACAGCCGCCATAAAAGTTTTTTTTACACCCCAGTATTATAATTCTTTTTCCCCTAGAACAAGGAGCTTTGCTAGTGAAATTTTTTTTTTTGGTGTTGACAAATTTGTGATCTGAAATGTTAGTAAAAGGAAAAAATAATGTTTTTCATTTGAAGGATGTAGAACAATTTATATAAAAAAAATTTTTGATATATTATATTTGATCTAATGCTAAACTACAAACTAACAGTCAAAATACATAGAAAATTTTACATTCGGAAAATCTAAACTAACCAAGATATTTTTGACTTGTCTCAGATTTATAATTCACAAACTTATATAACATCTAAAATTTATCAGTGGCGGGCCGTCACTGGCGGCTCATGACATTGAGAATAGGTGAAGCATATTCATTGATTGACTAAAAAGAAAAAAAATATGCCGCAGGCGAAAATTTAAAAATTTTCAAGGTTAAATGAATCTGAATTTTTTAGTTGCATTTGCAAAATTACTGAAAAACTGACGTTCGTGAGAAGGATTTTCATTTAGATTTTATAAAAAATAGAAATATTAGTTCGACTTCTGCGAACATTAACGCACACCGTACATGTACGTTTCAAAGAAGCTTTGTGGTTACGACAGCCTCGCGTAACGTTTCCAAAAATTGTTAAAATCCCTCCTTATTCCACACACCCGACTTTACACCCACAATTAAACACAGCATACAGAAAAGTTTTTTTAAATAAACACTTCCACACAACCACTTATACTCCGAATACCATTGCTTCCAAAACTTCTGAACATACAGATTGTCTTTTGACATCCCCTTTTTCCCATATCAAGAGAATAAGGCACAGGTCTCTCGCAATTTAAAAAATCCTTTTTGTCCTCCATCTGGAAAATGGCGTTTCCAATAAAATACATACTGGTCATACATAGGAAACATTTCTGCAATTATTATACAAAACAAATATTAACTAAGAACCGTTATAATCATGCACTGGGCGACGTATCGTATAAACTTTTTAAAGTAAAGGCAGGCGATGGGCGATGGCGATGCCGCTTCAATTTCCGCGTCACTCGTTCCCCCACGCCTTAGTTTACTCCCGTGTTGGCCGCCACGTTGCCATGACAACCGCCGTAAACGATGCTTCGAAGAGAAGCGGAATACAGACTGATTTCGATCCGCGTCACATGCTTATAGGTTGTATCGTACAAGGTTGATGTTTGTGCTCAACAAAGGCAATGTTTATTTAGAAGGCGTTCACCGCGCAACTATTCTGTTTATTTCTGCTTATTAAACAAACACAATACAGTTTCAATATAGAATTATACCTAAATTAAAAAATTTATATAAAATTAAAAACAATTTTGTTTTGCACAACCAAACGGAAATTTTAGGTGAAGCGGTGCGTCACTTACATTACCTGGCGAGCCCGCCACTGAAATTGATACCACTTGACACAATCGAATCTATAAAGTAAAAATATAAAAATAATCACTAGTCATCATATGTACAAAGTGGTTTAATTTTTATTAACCAAACTTTAAGAATAGATTACAAATAATGATTTTTTTAGAATATACGAAAATTATTTTGGAGTTTGTCAAACGTAAATTAAGAGGTTATTCGTTTTACACTTCAGAATTGTACGTGGTGCTTCGGAACCAGCTTAGTGAGTCATATTTAGACAAAATGGAATCTTTAAAATGAGTGTCTAACTCTATGTCGAATCTTCACTGATAATCAGTAATATCGAAATTGCATATTTGGGTGGTTAGGGTAGGCTCCCCGATCTTAACCACTAGTTGCTTTTAATTATATGTTTCTTTAGATATTCATTTAAGACTTTGAGTGTTGTATTATATTTGTTCGATGATGTGTCCATATGCGGTGCTAGCGGTTAGAATGTGTAGTGCATATACAAACAAGAAAGGCATCGTTAATAATATTTTCCTCCAATTATGAGGTACATGCATAAGGTTTGTTCTATGCTTCCGTCAGATTATGGTCACATTTGTTTGCACATGCATTTTGGATTCTAATCATTAATAACATATACTGAATTTTTTATTTCTCCGTTAAGACATCTCTATTAGACATACAAATTCTTATGATTTATCCATTTAATTTATGTGAAATATCCTGTTATATATTTGTTTTGTTTTTTTTTAGGTATTAGATGAAGAGGCAGAAGTTTTTGTAGTTAAAATGTGGAGGTTATTAATATATGAAGTTGAGGCAAAAAAGTTAGGACTAGTGAAGTAGCGAAAAATGAGTGTAAATATATTTTAAAAATATTTTTTGTTATGATTACTGTAAGTTCATAAACGATATTTAAATCGGTAACAAACATCAAAATAAATTATTATTAATCATTTTCATGAATTATTTGTGTTTACCTTTAAAAAAAAGACCTTTTCAGGAAAAGTTAACAAGTAGTAGTAGACTTCCTCAAAAATGTTACCAGTATTAAAAGTGAATTTAGGTCAAGAAAAGATTATTTTTTACAGTTCATATTAGTTGATATTGAAGAAACGATTAAAAACGATATCTCTTGTGGTAATTTCTTTGAAATTTACATACTGTACCAGATTTGGTAAGGATCTCGTGCAAAAGACAAAGCGGGGCTGACAGTGGAACTAAGCAAAAAATTATAACCAACCATTCCTGAAGTTAACAGAGTGAACCCTTCATTTTCAAAAAAGTATTATTACCACCTAATTATAAAAGTATTTTTATTTCATTATAAATAAAATTACATGGTTTTTCATAACTCGGAGGGGAAAAGTTAAGGAGCGTGTAGGAGGGTAATATTCTGGTTAAAAAATGTAAAATAAAATGTTTGCTGGTAGGGCTTTGTTTCCGAGTTATTAAACTTCAAAAATTCTGCGTGTTACCAATGTTTAACGTTAATAAACGATAGCAAGCCATGAAATAAATGATAAAAAAAAAGTAAATTATGAGTGAAGTGACATCATGACGTCAAAATTGACGAGATGCTTGTCCATTTGTTTTGGAAATTTGCAACTAGGAGATTGCACCGACATATTCTGTCAATGGCTATTTCAAGGGCATAATATGCAATGAAATGAAAATTTCATGGGAGAGATGCTTTGGTCGAACAAAGGTACTTTTACTCAAGATTGTATAAATGACGGCCATAATGAATACATATACAGGCAGTCCTCCTTCAAAACAACGTATTTCGATACATTTATTTTCATCCATTTCTATGTACAGTGAAGCAGTTAGGTTCCAGCAAAACATACAATGTAAAAAAATATATATTAATATTAAAAAACCATGCTTTATTTATAAAATAAACCATCTATTTGGTACGTACTTATTGCACAATTGAAAAAATAGAAAGAACCATAATAAAAACAACCATTGGTTTAAGAAACGTATCAATTTGAGTTTGTTTTCATAAATTTTTCGAAAACACTGACGAAGTAATAATTTTGTTATTAATATTAAATCTTCTCCCAAATTTGGATCATGTTCCTTAAAAATATTTGTGGCATTCTGTAAATGTCCAAAGACTTATAACACCGATAACCGTACAAGTGAAATAGCCCACGACGTATTTTGAAGTTATTGACGTTAGATTGGGGACTGGTGTTAAAATATAGTTCGATTCAACTCAAAACAATGTAACTCGAGGACTGTCTGTAGTCTAGAAAATCTTAACATTTTCAATAGAAAAGGTTTTCAGCAATAATTCTATATTATGTGGTGTGGTGGACGACTACTTCCGATTTGTGTATTTAATTGTTTGGATGCTGACGCACACTTGAATGAAAGAACTAAGTCCACGAATTTTAATAAACAAAATCAAGTGAACTAGCTTCCACAAAGATGCTAGAATTCTCACCTTTACAACAAAATGACATGACGGAACATGCCAATAAACTTCAAGATGAGATAAAATGACAACTAAGGAATGACCAAGTTAACATTTTTGTGTTTGTTCACGACGAGGTGCTTAACGAAATCGAAGAAAATCCTACAACAAGCATTAGGAAGATTGTTCACACATTAAACATTATCCAATCAATAGTTTGGTTTTAAAAGATGTCTTTTGTACCCCTATCGTATTCCGCATGTAATATAAACCCTTTTACCCAGTGATTTTTCATGTACAGTGGCTCTGTGTCGATAAATGCAAATGAATGCATCTTCAATTTTTTACACAAATACTATTTACAGATGGGATTAACTTCCCTTGGCATGCCAAAATGAACTATTTTCATAACAATTACATATGGACTTATGAAAATTTTCTGATTGGCCACTGTTTTTGCTGGACAGGTTGACTTTTTGATTTATTGTAGATTTTCTTGAAGTCTGTTTTTTTGTTAATGTTTAATTTATGCACAACAGTGCTCTAGTCTAGATAAAGGAGGAGCAGAACCTTGTCCTCCATGGTCCCAGATTTAAACCCTCTCCTCGATATGTTCTATACAGTTGGTTTATACGAGTCCAATTAAAAATTTAGAATTATGGAATCGCGTCTTGTGGGTCAAATCGAAAGACAAAACGGAAGCTTATAATGAAGTTGAGTGTTGCCATTTCCAGCAGTTTTTGTAAATACATTTACCTAGTCTTTTCTTAATAAATTGTAAAAAAACTGAATTGTAACTTACCCTTTAAAGCGGTATAATTTCATTAGCAGAAGTTTTCAGGAATCAGACCCTCTTACTTTTTAGCACAGGATCGCTTGAAGTTTTTTGCAGTATTAGAGAGACATCCTGTATTAAGTGAATATTTCAGGTGCCACAACTACAAATTCAGATATTTTGTGATTTTGTTTTGTGCCAATTACTGTTTTACTATCAAAATCAATGAAAAAAAAATTCTGTTATAAACTTTCCGATTTCAATTGAAGAACCAAGAGGATGACAGAATATATAGTCTTTCCAAAGTCAGTTGAACATGTAAAAAAAAAACACCTGGCAGTAAAATTTAATGAGTTTCATAGGTGTCCCTAAAAAAGTTTTCTGATAAAGGTAAAAAATTATAATAATTTGTATATAATGTGCAGAAAATTTCTATTACATGTTCATTTGGCCAACAACATATTTTAATTATTTATGTCCTCAAACAATTTTATTATATGTATTGATTGTAAATTTTGTTTTGTTCCGTTTCAAAAGGTCTCTAAAATGCCATGTAATATTAGTAAACAAATTATCCATCTTATTTTTCCCTTTTGCAATTGAAGGGTACAGGCAAAGAAGGCGCTAGGTCAAAATAATTAGTTTTGAGAAAAATTAATTTAAAGGTTTGGCACCTCTGTTATTCATTTATTATTTGAAAATAAAGTACCTCAACTTATTTTATAAATGTATTTAAGCATTGGGCTGGATACAATTTAATCTAGAGAGCACATACTCAGGAATAGAAAAAAATAAACATTTTTCAAAAATAAAACAAAACATACTGAACTTAGAAATTCCTTTCGGGTCACATTAACTGCAGAATATTTCCAACTTGTGGACGTTTGTTACTGTTTTTATATTGGAGCATAACAGATCTAAAAAAATATTCCATCAGGAACAAATTTTATAGGACCTTTATTAAGCTTATCATACTGTAAGTAAAAAAAAATTGTAATTAGCTCTCATCTAAATATGGCAACTGATTAAAGTACTCTTGGGCAACTAAGCCACAAAATCTTAGTTGCTTAACAGGCACAGTAGTAATTAAACCACACAAATAAATATTTTGTTCATCAACTGAATTAAGTAAATTAAAATTTTGAATAATTCTTCGAGACGCACAAAATAGTTAAATCTTTTACATCTACAATCTTATTCTGTAGTATGGCTCCTCAAATTTAACCATTTATTTACCTCACTTAATTTACCATACTTTCTTTTTTTCTTACTATCCCTAATGTTCGGACATTTAAAGATGTCATCAGCTTCACCCTCCATTACACTTCGTATTTTGTTATTAAATTAATAATTTACACCAAACTACTCGTAAAAAGTTATTGTTGTACGAAAAATGGACATCAATTGTTGCTTCAGTCGTTCGTCGTTCACCACATGAAAAACATGACTTGGCGCCTTTTTCCCTAGGACTGTGCGGACATAGCGCCTTTTTAGCCGGTATAGAGAAATTTAAATAATCTGTTATTCCTGACCTATCGCATTTTGTCATGACGCATTTATGAGAAGATAGTATACATCAACGACTATTAGATGGCGCAAATATCTCGTTTTCGGTAAAAATTTACATAGCGCCTTCTTTGCCTGTACCCTTCAATTGTAATATGAATGCTTAATAGAAGGTGCCTATAATAAATTAAAATTACCTGAATCACACCAAATTCCGCATTGCTGCCCTGCACTGCTGGGCAATTTTTATTTTAACCAGCATATTATAAGGAATCATGAAATTCATGACTACTTTACTCGAGGTGCCGATAACTTCCATGTTTGGAGAACAAATTATTGTCATACAATGAAGGGGTTGTTAATTTCAATAGATTACCAGTAAAGTTAAAAATATGCCAGTCACTTGTTATATTTAAATTTAAATTGATTTCTGTATATTAGGATATCCTATTTAATAAACAATTATTATTTGTCAACACTTGTCAACAGCTGAGATTTATTGCCCAGTGGCCCAATGCAGCTGTGTTAGATTTTGCTTGCCCGTGCTCGCATTCTTCAACTGGGCGTATACATTTCTACCACCTCCACGTTTAGTTCGACCAAACCAGTACATGGGTAGGGCTAAATAAATATGGGAACAAGTTTTTCAAATAGTGCAATGCCGAGTTGCTGCGCCAGTCACCGACCCTGGTACATACTATCCTCTTGGTTCTTCAATTGATATCGGAAAGACTATACCAGGTTTAGTCGCTGACGCAGCAACTCGGCATTGAAATATTTGTTCCCATATCTATTTAGCCATGCCCATATACAAGTTTGGTCGAACTAAACGTGGAAGTGGTAGAAATGTATACGCCCAGTTGAAGAATGAGAGAACGGGCACACGAAATACAAATACAGCTGCATTGGGCCACTGCGCAATAAATCTCAGCTGTGCAGTGCAGCAGCAATGCAGAATTTGGTGTGATTCAGGTAATTTTAATTTATTATAGGCACCTTCTATTAATCATTGATATTACAATTGCGAATGGGAGAAAAATTATTACAACATGGCATTCTGGAGACCTTTTGAAACGGAACCAAAACGAAATTTACCATCAATATAATAAAATTGTTTGAGGAGATAAATAATTAAAATATGTTGTTGGCCAAATGAACATATAATAGAAATTTTCTGCACATTACATACAAATTATTATAATTTTTTACCTTTATCGGAAAACTTTTTAGGGACGCCCATGACTGATTAATTTTTATTGCCAGGCATTTTTTACATGATCAACTGACTTCGGAAAGACTATACCATTACGATTTGTTGACATTTTCCAGTTTTAAGATTTTTTAAATAATTCTCCCTTTACTTTCAGGGTTACTTGATTTGATGAATTTGTTTACCGTAAATTATTCAAAATATTGTAAATAGAAGTGAAAAAACAAACTACTTTTTATTTGAAATAGTCAAAATGAGTTTCTTTTTTTTACGTGAAAAATGGTAATTACTTTTAAGACAAACAGTCAATTATTTTAAAAAAGCTGAAAATCAGGAAAAAATGGAATCATAATAATTGAAATTACTTAGATTGGTGCCGATAGCTAAAAGCCTTTCACTACGGTCGAATTTAATTTAATCTGGCTAGTCACAGGTTGGCCTATCACCCCTTGCCCGCTTAGCGTTGTCTTTTGGAACACCCTGTATAAGTAATTTGTAGTCACCACTCAGAAAAAATAGTAATTAAAATCGGGAGTGTGCTATAAATTAAACCACTTAATTAGAAAATCACAAATTTATTTAAAATTTTCTGATACCTTATTTTAGTACTACATAATATTTTATATTACAAGTTCTTATGTAATAAATGTTTATAATAAGATATATTTTTCTATAACTCATTTGTTCGTACCGGTTGTATTTTTCGTTTGCGAAGCAAACCTAGGGATATGAACAGATGAGTCAAATTTTATGAAAGTTAATCTATTAAATGTTTTCAAATTTATGTACATAATACCATTTTCTAATTTCACAAATAATGATTTTATTATAACAAATACTACATTTGTTACAAAACTAGAAATAGAAAATTAGTCAATATTTAAGATTATATAAAACACACAATCAAACGAGCTGTAGAGAATCAAAATATACTACCGTTTTAAATAAGTATATACAAATGAATATAAGGTACGTATAATAAAAAACTAATAAAATGGAAACCTTAAATGTATTATGAAAATAAAATTTGTGAAAACTTAACACTCACCAAACAAACCTGTTGTCAGTTTAGACATGATGGAGATGTTAAATTTGTAGCGAAGAAGGTACCATTGATTAAAAATTAAATTATTTGCATTGTATCTTATCCGTAACCGGTACAAGGTAAAGTAGGAAACAGTACTACGAAACTAGTAATACATACATATATTTACACTGCAGATGTTTATTTTTTAATTTTTTAATTCGTAGTCCTTAAAAAAGTCCAAAGAACATCTTTTTTGCAGAGAGAATATATATTTGGTTGTGAATATAAAAATTATGTAATATAAAGTTTAGTAGAGGAGCAAATAATTTAATTATTAGTAAGTACCTTTGTAGATATCAAATTATTAGAACCAACAAATGATTTTACATTTAACAAAACTGGTGCTTTAAATTAAAGAAATATTTTTTTTATTTCAAATATATACGAAATAGAAAACATGCCAATTTTCGTTAAGTGGTTAGTGGATACACGCCAAGTATTGCATCCTTGTGAATTTTATTGTACGATTTTTTGAGTTGACTTGTAAAATTTGTTTGTTGTTTCTAATATAAAAAACCCTTTATATTTACAGTGTACTGATAAAACATTTAAATTATTAGAATCAATTAAGAATTAGATTAAACGAATTTATAATTCAATTTTAGGTTTACTAAATAAATTCTCCTTGATTATGATTCTCGGAGGGACAGGACTACTTCTGTAAAGAAAAATATATTACGTATATTATTAAAATAACGTCAGATCTGTTTTAATATTAGTTTCTTTTTTACTTGAGTTAGTATTTATTTAATTTTTAATGTAAATAAAGTAAAACCCATTCTAGTCCAATCAATCTGCCGCGGCCTGTTATATGTTAAATTTACAAAAAATATCACCTAGAAACAAAAATTATGGTGATATAGGAAAAAAAATTCTAAGAAAGATAGTGTATTTTTTCTGTAGCGCATAAAAGGCGAAGATAACCTGAGAAATTCATAAGTCAAAAAAACGGTTTTTCGCTAATAAAAACAAAGCTTGAACTCCGAAAAAAGTTAAATGAGAAAGTTGTAGCTATTAACCCTTTCGCTGCGCAATACGTCTGAACGTAGCTACCGCGTCGTGCGCGAAAGTTTATCGCGTGCGAATATATACGTCTGGAGCAGTTAGACCACTTATAGTTTTACATTATGTTGTGTTAAATTACGATTTGCGATATTTTATGATTTTATTTTGAATAAAATACAGTATATGTACTAAATAGAAACTGAAAGAAACATGATCAATCTTGGTATTATTACCAGTACCTCTTTCCATAAAAATATTTGTCACAATCGGTATAAGCTCGCCGGCAAAAATTCGCCTTACCAATTGCAATAACCGAGTCACAATGCGCATGGTTGCGAATATATACGGTTTGAGCAGCCTGATCCAATTTAACTATTCATGCGAATTAATCCGTCTGGAGCAGTGAAAGGGTTAAAGAAACCTATCGTTTCGGTTTTTAAATATATTGATTGCTATATTACTTTTCGATGTATATGGAAAAAACCGTCAAAAATCGACTTTTTGTTTTGCTGTATCTCTTGCAAATTAAGGTTTTGAAACTTGTTACTTGCTGTAAATGTAGCCCTCGGCAAGCAAAAAAAGTATCTTTTTTAAAATTAAAAATTTTTCGAGATCGATTTTTCGAAAAAAAGGTCATCTCGAAAATCGGCTCTTCTTGCTCGACGAATAATCGTAGAGAAACGAATCAGGACTAATTTTTTTGCCTCAAGAGTTGTACTTTCAAGGTAAAAGAGAGTGATAAAGATTTTATTCATTTCAAGTGTCCAAAGATGACTGAAAAAAGTAAAATTTTTTTGCTTGTGTTTTTCTTGAATATCTTTTTCGATTTTCATTTACAATAATGTCTAATACAGGAATCGATTGCTGGCATTTTTACGCGAATTTAAAAAAAAAAAGTTGCTCAAATAATTTTTTTTTTCCAAAAAATTCCACAGGTCGCTATTTAAGTGCTACAGCGGACATTCTTACAGAGATTGAAGTTGAAGACTTATATTTTCAATAAAAAAATATTTAATTGCGCGTCAAACCAAAACATCCGAGCGTGGCGCGAGCTAACTGCAGCGGGCGGTGGAGTGGGGGTAACGGTACTCGGCCGCTCCGAAAACTGAATTTGCGCGTTCAAAAGCACCGTTACTTTCAAAATCTTCTTTATCTCGACTTCTGGACCACATATAAAAATCCTTTTGCTCGACGAGATAAACCAAAATATGACGTTTACGACGGCCTTAAAAGCATAATTACCTTTGAAAAATTTAATTTTCCTTTAGCCTAAAATTTTCTCACCTCTTGTGGAAGGAATTTCAATAATTATTTATGAAATAAAGTATGTACGTTTTATGGTAATTATATCTTTTTGTTATAAAAGTATTACAAAATATTTATTTATCGTACAGAAAATTACGTGGTATAAAAATATTCGACGATCACATTTTTTATTTTCACAGTTTATTTATATCACTCTTATCTTTCAATTCTTCTTCTCTTCAATTCCCTCGATTGTGATTCATTTTCTTCTTCTTCCATGGTTTCGTTTCCTATATTTTCCACGCGATCAACTTCATTTTCCACATAATTCATTGCATCAATGAGTGATTCAAACGCGTCAAAAGAATCATCGTCTAATTGGATGTTTGGAGTTTAAAACTTTCACATTGGGATACATCACAATGTAAACAAACACTTGCACATTTCAAAATTTTTTTTTTACAACCACAGATTTTATTTTTGCAACCGCTGACGCAGCTACATGATATTTTTTTTCAATGGTAATTATGCTTTTGAGGTTACCTCAGATTAACTACAAAAGAACTTTTGTACGTGGTCCAGAAGTCGAGATAACGAAGATTTTGAAAGTAAGAGCGCTTTTGAACGCGCGAATTCAGTTTTCGGAGCGGCCGAGTAGCATTACCCCCACTCCGCCGCCCGCTACAGTTAGCTCTCGCCGCGCTCGAATGCATCGGTTTAACGCACAATTAAAAATGCAGAAGTGGCTAAAATGAACCACAGTATTTTTTTTATTGAAAATATATGTCTTCATGTTCAATCTCTGTGAGAATGAACGTTATAGCACTTAAATAGCGGCCTATGGAATTTTTTGAAGAAAAAAAAATATATCTCGGCTCCAAAAGGTAGTAGAGCAACGCTTTTTTTTTTAAATTCGTGTAAAAATGCCAGCAATCGATTCCTGTAATAGACATTATCGATAAATGAAAATCGAAAAAGATATTCAAGAAAAATGCGACAAAAATTTTTTTACTTTTTTCAGTCATCTTTGTACATTTGAAATGAATACAATCGTCATCACTCTTTTTTACCATGAAAGTACAACTCTCAAGGAACAAAATGAGCCCTGATTCGTTTCTCTATGACTATTTGTCGAGCAAGAAGAGCCTTTAATATTTTTTAATTTTAAAAAAAGGTACTTTTTTGTTTGCCGACGGCTACATTTACTGCAAATAAGTTTCAAAACCTTAATTTGCAAATACAGCAAAAACAAAAAGTCGATTTTTGGCGGTTTTTTCGATATATCATCGAAAAGTAATATAGCAAGCGATATATTTAAAAATACGGATCGATAGGTTTTTTTAATAACTTTCTCATTTAACTTTTTTCGATTCGAGTTCAAGTTTTTTTTTATTAGCAAAAAACCGTTTTTTTTACTTTTATGAATTTTTTAGGTTAACTTCGCCGTTTATGTGCCGCAGGAAAAATACACTATCTTTCTTAGAATTTTTTTCCCTATATCACCATATTTTTTGTTTCCAGGTGGAAAAAAATTTTCCATCTTTCTAGCAGCTTTTTAATTTCACATCGGAAATTACATTCCAAAAATTAACATATAACAGGAAATTAGAAATCTGATAAATTGTCACTCACCTGACTATTCCAGTTTTGTTGCCCATATTGACCGTAATAATTCCAATTACCGTAACCGCTCCCGTATCCTTGCTGTCCACTACCCGATCCGCCGCTACCACCACCATATTTCCACTGGTTATTCCAATTTTGATTTCCCCCGTATCCACCACTTCCAGTACCAAATGCTTGCTGATTCCAACCCTGACCACTCCAGTTGCCACCAGACCAATTGCCATGACCCCTGTTACCACCTTGCGGGCGATGCCTATTGTAATTTCCTCCTTGACTGTGAACATCTCTTGATCCGTGATCATGGCCACTACCTACATATCATATCATTTTATTAGAAACGAGAACTATCAATCTATCTGTACTGATATAGTGATAGTTTATTGTTCAATAAAATATTAAAATATATGTCGCCGACCCTAAGATTTTGAAAAGTTGCACATACAATGTGCCCTGAAGAACGGACATTAATAATTGTAAATTTGTAAGAAAATGTCATTCTTCATAAAATTTACAGCTTATCCTCAAACTCCTAAATATGCCATTTTTTTTTATACAAGATGCGTGTGTAATGTGCAATATTTTGGGAAATCTGTATTATTCAACTTGGTATATTCGATCACAATGTAAAAGGATCATAGTGGAAAACCTTAAAATAAAAAAAAAAAACAAAAAATTATAATTACAATTTTACGGAAAAAAATTAATGTTTTGATATTATTAGAAAATTTTCTTACCTCTCCATTCTCGACTGGGGGGACCCCTATTATTACGTCGGTCCCTATTCCAATTATTTCCTCCAGATCTCTGATTATTCCATCCTCCTTGTCTAGGACCTCTAGAATCGTACCTCTGATTGTGGTAGCTTCTCTCACGGAAATTTTTGCCACGAAAATCATTCCCTGAAGAAAATGTATTTATTGTTATGTATTTACCACGAAAATATTAAATATTTGTTCTATTCACTTTTAATTTTCTAATGCAAATAAGCTGCTGAACTGATGAGTGACGTCATTGGTATTATAAATCGCATAATGTTCAAGTCAATTATTGTTTGCTAATAAAATTACTAAATTTCTGTATTGATCTGTATTTTTGGAGTTTACCTATGCCCTGTATCATAGGAGTTTTTAATTTTTTTTAACTGTTAGATTGTTATTTAAGCCTATTCGGACCAGAAGTCAATTTTTTCAAATAAAATATATTTTTTTATTATGGATTTCAATTCAACACCGAAAAATGTGAAACTTTTGCTTAAAACATTTTTTTTTCTAAAACGCGCTTTTTGAGCCCTATAGTACCTCTGAAGTTGACCTCGTGCCGATTTCCATAAAATGCTACTTTCTGTTAGAACCTGAGATTGAAAACATCTTTAATCGATTGGGTAAGGTCCATTTATAATTAATGTAATTTTACAAAAAATAATCATTGGTGTGTTCTTACTATGCAGTGTAAGGAGAAAAAAACCCAACTTTCCGGGGCCATAGGTTCAAAACAAAGGACTTTCACACTTTGTGCCCATCGAGATTTTTTATCCACGATTAGAACACATAGCAGTTTCAAAAAAATTTGCCGTGTAACAAAAGCTCGGACTTGTGACAGATTACTTGTTAGTTCTCGGAGTGGATGGGTCAACCCAGTCAACAACAATTATTGAAAAGTTAAGGGTTTTCAAGCAGGTTTAGCGTCGCCATAAAGTCGTTGAGAAACTGGTGCCTCTTGTCACCGGGAGCAATAAATTTGCAAAGCTCGACCATCGCAGTCCTTCGGAGAAGGCCTCGTGAAATTTATCATTGTTTTTGAACAAGTATACTTAGATCGTCAGGGCCATGTGTTGGGCATCTGGTATCGACTAAATGCGTCGGTTTAACCCATGGTGATGGGAAAATCTATATTTCTAATAACGCGCCAAATACATACGAAAAGACGTAGTAATTCCACGATATTTAAATAAGTTGTTAGAATGTTGTGAGGAAAATAATAATAGATCAAATAGCTGGTTTTTAGGCGGATTTTCCAAGCTACAAAAATAGATTAAATGAGATTGACTAATCCGTCCCCTGTTGCTATACGGAGTTACAAAAGGAAGGTGTAGGATTACTTGTAAGTTCAGTTTAGTCACAAAATTATCCATACAATTGTAAATTCAGTCAATTAGGTATTAACATGGTATAGTCAAGACATTTCAACCCCCGATATTCAGGGATCCCGCCAATAAGATAAGAACCGAAACTTNACATTGCTGTTTATGGGTCTACTTATTCCATTATTGCACCAAACGCTAGCTTATATTTTGTTGCAGCGCGTGGAACTCATATCTCACTTTTGAAAAAATAGTGACTTATCCCCTTCTTGCACCAAGGTCCTCAATTATTGAAAAGGGTTTTCAAGTAGGTTTAGCGTCGCCATAAAGTCGTTGAGAAACTGGTGCCTCTTGTCACCGGGAGCAATAAATTTGCAAAGCTCGACCATCGCAGTCCTTCGGAGAAGGCCTCGTGAAATTTATCAATGTTTTTGAACAAGTATACTTAGATCGTCAGGGCCATGTGTTGGGCATCTGGTATCGACTAAATGCGTCGGTTTAACCCATGGTGATGGGAAAATCTATATTTCTAATAACGCGCCAAATACATACGAAAAGACGTAGTAATTCCACGATATTTAAATAAGTTGTTAGAATGTTGTGAGGAAAATAATAATAGATCAAATAGCTGGTTTTTAGGCGGATTTTCCAAGCTACAAAAATAGATTAAATGAGATTGACTAATCCGTCCCTTGTTGCTATACGGAGTTACAAAAGGAAGGTGTAGGATTACTTGTAAGTTCAGTTTAGTCACAAAATTATCCATACAATTGTAAATTCAGTCGATTAGGTATTAACATGGTATAGTCAAGACATTTCAACCCCTGATATTCAGGGATCCCGCCAATAAGATAAGAATTGAGAGTATCCAAGAAATGGGCGTGTCAAAGCAAGGTGTCAAATTCAGGAGATCCCAAAAAAAGGGCAGTTTCTCCTTGGGTTCCACACTGGCAGTTTTCTTAATTTTGCTACGAGTTCGCGTTGGGTTCCCTGAATCTCGGATTGTGTTATCGCGTGTAAATTAATTAATAAGGTTTGTTCGAGTCCGTTGTGTCTTCGTTATTTTGTTTGTTTTTATTGTTATTAAAAACCTTCCTCGAAGTTTTGTGTTTACTTGCTCTTCTAAATTAAGTGTCCACTGAGTGAGAGTGGAACACTCTGTACAACCAACACCCGGATTATACTCTACTACATGAGCGACATACAGTAGTGTCTGGAATTCATTCTCTGAACGTACAACATTTCTAAGTCCCCACTCATCAATAAAAGTGTAGATGATAATTAACTATAAACTCCCTTTCGAGAAATAAATAGTAAACTCTTTTGCAATTTAATATCGTTATGATACTGGTCCTAACGGTGGATAGATAAATAAAGAAATAACCCCTCAGGTTACAGCCGAAAGCCACTTTCCATAAGGATTGTGCGGAGTCCTTTAGTAAATTTACTTTTTTCTATGATCCACTGCTGAATGCCTAATATAACTTGTACCTTTACACACAAACCATACAATGTACAAAAAAACTCGGGAGGCACGAAAATTCTAAGTGGAAATGGTCCAACTTAATTTGTAACTACATCCACTGTACAAAAAAACTTGGGAGGCAGGAAAATCTGAAGTGGAAATGGTCCAACTTTGAAAGATTGTCGCAAAGTCACATTCTGTATACAGTTAATTCAACCAATTCAAAGGCTGTCTATACACCAGCAAATTAATTAAGGAAGAATTTGATCCTTTGTAGAATAAGCACACAAAAAAAAATTCAGCACATCTGAACAAGATTTACTTGAGGATCAGTTAAGCAGTTTGGTGAACTTACTTCTATTTTGCCATCTGTCGTCTCTTCGACCAAACCTTTTTTCGCTTCCATATCCAGCTTCTTTACCTGCAGCATTATATTTTTTCACTATTTCTTTAGCTTCAGATTCTTCAAGTTCCACATACGTAACTTCTTCCAACCAATCCCCCTTTTCTGGTAATGACATGGCAGCTAAAATTATATGTTTATATTATGCGCAGTGTAGACCTTACAAATGGAATGAAATTAATTTCCAGATATTTAACGTACTTGTTTTCTATATATAAAAAATCATTTACATATGCCTATTTTGAATTTAAATTGCGTAGTTTTTAAATGATATACAAAACAGACAATCCATTTTTTACAAGCTGATTTTGATAATGTAGGAGTCTAAAGTTCTAAAAATATGTTTAAACACTTAAGGAGGTTTATCGAATATGGAGGTACGTCTAAAGTCTAACGAAAGTTTCTGAAGATTCGCTAATGACTAAAGTAGTAAGCCTTTAGATTTGGCAACATTGCACTTGGCTGGCGCCCTCGGCTCGGCGTTCGCTTGCTCCCATTCGATCACTGTTTGTTTGGACACCTGCAAATTTCTAATAATACGCTACGTCGAGAAAGCGGCGATGCCGTTTTTTTATACGTGTATTTTGCACTATTAATCTTAAAAGAATAAGGAAATGCATTGAACTAGATGGAGGACATATCGAGCATTAACTGAAGTAACATCTTTAATCCATATATTTCATTCTTAACTTTTTTCTGTTGCGTTGTGTCCCCGGTTGTGGCTATACACAAAATACAAAAATTTAATTATCTTGACAACCGTTCATTTTTTCATAAGTCATGAAGTATACCTTTTTTGTAGAAAAGTAACAGGGCTATCTGCCTGCGAGGGCGAAATGTCAAATTTGACAGCTCTGTCAAAGTTGCGTAAATTTTAGAACATAATTTCGACCGTCCTTGTATAATAAAAAATATTTGATTCAATTTTAAATGTACAAAGATACATTTGAATGAGTTGCTTTGATCCCCCAAATTTCAATTTAATCAAAGTAACCCTTTAGAAATTATGGGCAATATTCATTTTTCAACTTCTTACTTTGAGTGACAATGACTCCTCAACAATGGCACCTAGGAAAAAAGTTTATATGAAGTACTAGCACTCTTTTGACCTGCTCTATATAACCCTTTAATTTTTTCCCGTAGTTACCGGACACCCTGTATACTGAATTATATTATTGTTTATATTTTTTTAGTAAAAGGAAGTATTGTTCGTTGTTTAACTTTCCCTATGACCACATGCACTTGAAATAACACGTGTTGAGTGCCACTTTATTGAACAAATTTACTACTGATAAAGCTGTGATGCTGACCCGAGTACATAATTTATTACTCCTTGCTTTTTTTATAAATTTTATCAAAAAAATAAAAAATCAATTTAAACGAAGGGGGCAGCTTTAATAGGTATTTTTAGAGCTCATTATTTTCCTTTACCTCTTTCCATTTGAATAGTTTTTACATGTTAATAATTTTGTAGCTACTTACTGTTAAATTCGTTTTTTTTTTTTAATATGAATTGTTTGGTGTGTTTTTAGCACTAACTACGCTCGACATAATTACACACAATTATTCATCAGAAGACAACTAAAATCGTAAAAGAAATCATTCATGTCACGTTAGTATACTGTTGTCTTTGTTATCATGCAGATGTTGCGTAATTAACTCCTATCCGTTGGTGTTTATGATGGTAGACAATTTAATTTGTTGCTTTTTAATAAATAATGCATACGCCTATGTGCTGCCCTATTTATAACACATTTATTTAATATATCAGATACCTGTTTTTTCAGCTATTCTTCAGAGAAAAAAATGTAGGTCCTACCTATCTAAGTTTCTAAATTTATACATTCATGTATGTGTTACATCAGGATACTCGTATATTCCAAGGATAATTTTCTTCATATAGCAAAGGTGTGCATTTATTACAGGTAATGAGTTAACAATTGAAATTAATTCTAGGATGGGCTTTTAATTTTCTTTGGTACATTTTGTCATATATGGAAAATTTTAATTCCCAAGGAACATCTTCATTTTTTAGAGTAAATAAATCTCTTTTCTCCACCGTATTTTGCAAAAATTAAAAAATGTAAACATATAGAGGACAGTACACCCTGTATATTTCATATATTACCTAAAAATTACACAAGTTAAAATAGTAATGCCTGTTTTTTTATAAATACAGAGTATAAATTAATTTCATTCCATAAGCAGTTCTTACATTTAAGTAATATGGATGTATATATTCAAGGTGTCCCAGTTTTATTCTGTCAAAATGAAACAGATGCTGTAGAATTTGATTTAAAAACAAGTTTCTATGAACACAGGTACAGAAATGTTTCATACAAAATATGTAGTACCTACCTTCAAATTCACATTTTAACAATTATTGGATGTAATATTTCAGGAAGAAAATTACATCAATTTTAAATTTTATAAACTTTATAAGACTCAAGTTTTGGAAGTTCTCTTTGTACCCAAGATCTAGCAACTTTTAAGTTAAATTGGTAAAAGATAGTTTTTATGCAATTCAAAAGTGCAACTGACCTTCAAAAACATGACACTTCATATGGGGAAGGAAATGTTAGTAAGTAGGTGTTTTTTGTTGCACCTTATATCTTTTTGATCTACATAATTTAATATAAAAATCACTGAAGAGCCCTCTTTCTTTTTTATTAAGCATTTCTGGTCAAATTACTGAACAATTTTCAAGCTGGTTTCCAGGTATTTAGGATAATTGACTTTTTGAGAGACATTATTGTACTTCAGAAGTAATTCTGAAACAGTTTCAGAGTTTCTTCTAAAGAAGGGAGACATGTCTCTCAAAACATGAAGAAGCCTAAACCAAAATGGCAACCAGCCTGGAAACTGTTGGCAATTGCCACGGAAGCCTGCAATCAGTTTTTTTGGATCTATGGTCAAATACACTTTTTCATCACATCTTCCATCATATTTCAATTTGGGGAATGGAAGTGGGATATCTTGAATATAGAGAAGGTTTCAGTTTCTGAAATAATGTCACTTTGCTTTTAAACATGTAACTAAATGTTTTTTTTTAATACTAGTTACAATTTAATTTCATTATTTTTGTAAGTCTTTCTTCCAAAAGTTAGACAAAAAATATTAAATACAATTAAGAAATAGCAGGTTAAAACTATTAACTTTCAAATAGCGCTAGACATTTTTTAAATGAGTGACATGACTTTATAAAATTTTTACAGCCATTTTCAAAATACTGGATGTATATCATCAAGCCTGAAATAATTTCTGAAAAATATGACGTACTTATTTCTTTAATTAAAGGATAAACTTGAATTGTTTTAGGCACGCCACTGCTAGATTTATACAATTTTTGATATTACCACAACAATGGTGTACTATTTTGAAATACTTGTAATAAAAAAAATAAAAAAGCATATATTTAGTCATATGTTCACAAAACAAAGTGATATTATATTGAATTTTAAATGCCGTTTCATTCGATCATATAAAAAATGACTCACCCTGTATATCGCGTGTACCATTCAAAACAGATTTCTTTGTAGCCTTGGTAATATCAATAATATGAAAAATATAGCTACTAACAGTTGTACAAAATCAGTTTTTCTTTATTTTAAAACTATTTCTAGTTAAACATAATTTATTTATTTTGGGTAGGTATTGTTTTTAAAAATATTACATAAAATCAAAACCTTGAGACTTAGACACAAATAAGTAGGCAGCAGCCAAAATAACATATTTGAAATAATTTCAAAATATGGAGAAACTAATTTAGTAGAATTTTGAAATCTTTGACATCACTAACATTACCAGAACTACAAAGAAATTTGTTTTAATTAAGACACGTGGTATATTATAAATTCATTAAAACATCATTTTTTTTTTTCTAAAAATGAATTGTTTTCTTTTTAATTTTAACTTTCATGTTATATGGGTTTTTATTTATATTTTGAAAAAGAAAAAAATATGCCAATAGTTAGATTCTGTTCTATATTATACCTATTTTGGATTTATTTGATTATCAAAAAATATAAAAATAAAGCCAATTGTATTTTTTTGATGCAATACATGAAGTGTATTCTTACATATTTAGAGCCTTTTCTTAGGATTCCATAATACAAAGTTTAATAGATCTATTCCTAATAATAAGGGAGATAGGGTCGTTAAAAGTCTATTCACATAAGTTACAGTTATGGCACTCTTGGCCACATCTCTATTATCACAGCTAGATCCATCAAATATTATATTACTCTCATACCCACAAAGCGTTCTAAAACGATATATTATAAATGCATAGGGTATTCATTTAGATTTAGACAAATTGACACTGGCTTTGTTTCTACACTTTATGTGAGTCAACGTTGAGGCAAAATTGATTTAACGCTAGAATACAATTGAGGCAAAATATTTCAATATAGGTTCGGGTGGGGGGGGGCAGAAAATACACAAAATTTAAAAATAATTTGATTTATACAAGGTGATTCGTTTTTGGAGGGCTGACCAAAGTTGTATTTTTTTTTAATGGAACATGCTGTATTTGGGTGGATATTTGTATTTTGCATGGAATTATGAATTTTTTCGTAATAGGTACTATGTTCCAAAAATCAGCCGTTTCTGAGATATTAATATTTTAATATAAAAAATGACATTTTTGGCGTTATACTTGTTCGAGACTAATATACTCGTTTTTTGAGATATAATCTAAGCAATCGTCACACTTGTACTAGGTTGACCGTAAATTCTGAAGTGGTGACTGTTTGTAAATGTCATTTAAAAAAAAACAAAACTTTTGCCTTTGAAAAAGATAACATTTGGTACAATTTTGTATGACATTTATAAACAGTGACCACTTCAGAATTTACGGTCAACCTAGTACAACAAGTGTGACGATTGCTTAGAATGTATCTCAAAAAACGAGTATATAAGTCACTATCAAATGTAACGCCAAAAATGTCACTTTTTATATAAAAATATTAATATCTCGGAAACGACTGATTTTTGGCATATAGTACCTATTACGAAAAAGTTGCATAATTCCATGTAAAATATAAATATCCACATCAAATACAGGGTGTTCCATTTAAAAAAAATACAACTGTGATCAGCCCCCTGAAAACTAATCACCCTGTATAAGTCAAATTACTTTTAAAATGTGCATTTCTTGAGCCCCCCACCCGAACCTACTTTGAAATATTTTGACTCAATTATATTCTAGCGATAAATTAACTTTGCCACAGCGCTGACTTACCCTGTATAGTACAGTAAATGTTGTTTTTAAGTTCATAAAATAATTTTTATAAATGAAAATATTTATCAGTTTTTTTTTATAAAAACTTGATAAAGTTTATGTAGATTACTTCAAAAAAGCTCAACTTATTTATAAAAAAAACAAATAAAATTGTATAAAACATTTGATGGAAACGGTCTGTATCTTGTTAAATATTACAAAAAAAGAATATCAAGGTATCTACACTTATTAGAAAGAAAAATATACTAAAATGATTTGAATAACAAAACATGTTTTCAAAACTTTTTTCTTCAAATAGTGTACATTATGTTTACAAACTTGCAAATTTATTTTTATTGGAGTATAGGTCTTGGCAATTTATTATTCAATATCATTTAAAAAAAAGGCAAAATACTAATATAAATAGTCTGAATGCACTGCCGACTTGTTTCCACAACAGAAATGCTATTCCTATTAAAACTTGTTTTTTTTTGGGGGGGGAGGGGGTAAAATTCCTGTTAATTTTTTTTTTTTGGCGTTGGAAAAATTACAATAATTAATTGGTAAATATGTTATTGATATATGGTGAATGTAGACAAAATGATTTGGCAGCAATACGAATGTACATGAATTTTTCACTGTTATGCACTAAGAGCAAAAGTATTTCCACTTAAACAGCATGCAGTACTGGTCAAATAAAACCGCCCTGAATATGCAAAGAAGGCCAGTCAGGACTTTATGTATTGTCAGGGAGGTACAGTATGACTAACCGGGTTGTATGAGGCTCACTGAGGAACAAACAGCTGTATCCCTTTTTTTGTGCACACTGAAGGTGAAGGCTTTCCTGCTGTAATTTTATCAAACAGCTATATTTACCCACAACATAATTTTTAATTTCCACAATATGCATCAGTGGACTATTAAAAATCTTCACGCTGTGTCTATACTAATTTTCAACATTAATTCTCAATTAACGTTTGAACTGCCACTGTACAGTTTTTTTATAGGACTATTTATCAGTGATGTGATAAAAAAAAACTATCATATTGGATTGAAGTTGCTCCACAGACTATTAGATAACAGTGGGATGTTTTTGTAAATGTGCATGATTCTCTAATTCAACAACCACGCTTAGGTGTTGACAAACAATATGGCGACACTGTGATGTCGTATGAGAATATGACATATCACTCCTTTTTGATTCTAGTAGTAAGTTAGTTTTATGTAAGGCGCGGCAGTAGCCGAAGCGGCTAAGGCTTGCCTACTGAGGCGCACCAGGGCTGTGCGGCAAAACCGTAGTGGGTTCGAATCCCGCACGCGGCAGGAAAATTCGAAGGAATTTTCCAGTCGTACCCATGGATGTTTGTGATTGTTAAGGGGGAGGGTAGTGTAAGTTAGCAGGCAAAAAGGGCCAAGCATGGCCTAATTGCTAGTAAGCTTCATGACCTTTTTACCTTTTAGTTTTATGTAAGGCCAGTATTTACTTCCTTTTTTTTTACATTTTATCTTTATCCTTAAAAAATAATTTGCAAGTTTGTAAACTCCTTACAGTTTTTTTGGAAAAAACTAAATTTTTTTTATGTTACTAAAATGTTCTCTAGCGACTAAAGAAGTAACTTTAGCTAAATCATCTTATTCGGACCCCATGAATCTATAGCAACACCTCAATTTTTTATAATCCAAATTTTTATCAAAGAAAATAAAAAAAATAATTTTTTCATTCATAGTTTTGTTTTTTTAGTCATTTAATTATTATCATAGCTTCACCTATTTTCTCTTTTATTTTGTGATATAAAAATTTTCTGTTGTCTAAATAATTGAGCTTAGGGTTAGAGATACACTCCCAACATGGTTTTTTTATGAAAAATCCTGTATATTTTTACATATTTAGATGACAAGTTTTCTTATTAGTGATATACAGTGTAGGAAAGTACCGATGGTATATCAGAAGTTACGTGAGAGCGATAAAGTAAGCCATAGAAATCCATGTGATAGACAAAGATGGCTATAATGAAGGCGTCTAATAGTCACCGCCCATTTCGCCCTTCCACAAATAAGAAGTGGATTTTATTTGTGGAAGGGCGAAACGGGCGGTGACTATGAGACGCCTTCATTATAGCCATCCTTCTCTATCGAATGGATTTCTATGTCTTACTTTATCGCTCTCACGTAACTTCAGATAGACCATCAGTACTTTCCTACCCTGTATAGTCTGATGGGTAATGGGCTATCTCTGATAATAAAAAACTAAACTTATATCAATAGAAATCATAGGAAACCATTTCATCCAAGTACGGAAAAATATATAAGATGTTCGATTAAAAAAAACATGTTAATCCTATATCTCCTCAAATCAATGTTCAGTTTTATTGTCTTTGTAACAGATTAGGTTATAAAAAAATCTTTCGAGTTTCCTACAATTTTTATTCTTACTTTTTCAGGGTTCGTAGTTCAAAAGTAATATAGAATTCCCCAACTTTTCCAGGTTTTCCCTGACTTATAAAAAAATCCAAGTCATTTTTACATGCTATTTGGCGTTTATGCATTAAACTTTTTCTGGACTGGACTCCACAATTTTTTTTAAACTCAAAGAATCTCTTATAAAGGTTTCAAAACCACAAATAAATTTCTCTTTCAAGAACCCAGGGCCGGCTTTCACAAAATTTCCAGTTGCAAGCATCAAATTCCCTGACTTTCATGAATAATTTTAAAATTCCCTGACTATTCCGTTTTTTATGAAGAATAATGAATTCCCTGACTTTTCCCGGTATTCCCGGTTTTCCAGGCCACTACGAACCCTGGTTTTTTTTATTTTGAAAAATGATGTAGAAAATAGGGAGCTTTATATTCAGTGATTTTTGTTTTTTTCATTACATGAAATGAACAAAAGTTAATAATTAAATTAAATTAATGGTTTTTATTTATATTTTTTTAAAGCTTCTTTTGAATCAAAATTGATTTATGAGATTTAAATGTTATACATTCATAAATATTTTTTCCGTGCTTGTTACAAAAGTTAATTAACTTGTACTCATATAATTCATTTTTAGAAAAACTAAATTTTCTATTACGAATATTTATATTATTTTTAAATTTAAATTACTATTTTCTTATTTTACATATAATATTTAATGTTGTTTGATAAAAATAAAAATTAACAATTTCTTTAGACTTCTCTAAAGATATTGCCAATTAATTAACATTAAAAATAGTGTTTCCACCCACTATTTCATAACTGCAATAAAATAGAAATAAAAATGGACATATTAAAATCTATGTAAATGTAAATACAAAAATATACCTTTCATTTCAAGTATGGTGCTATCGGGAACATCTTTACCGTCCTGAGCTTCTTGCAAAGATTGACGTCTAGCTTGTTCTTCATCTCCAACTACAACTATCACAGCACGTCTCTTGAAGCCCTCAAATGGCCGCATTTTACGGCGTTGGGCTGATGGGAACACGTTTGTCTGCCACAACGCTCAATATTATAACAATGCTCTCAATATCTTTTTCTCTGATGAATTATTTCATCAAATTAAAAAAGGTTTTATAAAGCTCTCAATTCATAAACATTTTGAATCGACAATTACACTATGTGCAGCAGATAGAAAAAAATACAAATTTATTTCTACTTTACCGTTGTAAGAGAATATACGAGTTCGCTGGTTGATTTCCCCTCAAAAAATTCAATACCAATTATCAGAACTTCAGTAATAATTCCTTATCTTCCTTTCGTCATACGGATTGATTGTATCATATTTTAAGCAATGATGTCTCTTGTAGCACTTGTTTGTCAGAGATACTGGCAAAAATTCTTCTTTCTTTAATCCTAGTACCACCAATACACCTAGTACAGGCGACAATTGTATCGAAGCAGCACACTTCTATGCCTTATAAAAAAAAACTATTTATTTTTTAATTTTACTTATAATTATTTTCTATCTGCTGCACATATTGCGAGAGATTTGTAATTCAAATATATTAACCTTGGCAGGTATATATTTCTTTGTTATATTAATGTTTTTATTATTAGTTTCCATTATACTATAGAGAACAATCTTTCTGCTTCCATTTTAACATACTTAGTGTCATTGTGCTAAAAAATCATGTTTTATTGAAACATTATCAACAGCTCCTTCAACTTTGTGCCAATTATACACATATTTTTGTAAATTGTAATGTAAACTTTGTGATGCACTTTCAATTGCTTTAATTTTCATTTTTGTTTTAGAATAATTAATGCATACTATTTATCTGACTTCCAAAGTAGCTTATTACTTTTATATTGTATTTTGTATTTAATAAAAAAAAGAGCCAACCACTAATTCAACCAATGAAAAATGTTTTAAAAACATACGTTTATCAGTGAAATGTGTAATACATTTTGCTTTCCTAACTGTAGTCTTGGTTATGGTTGTCCACATTTTTTTTCCCGTTTAAATCCGAGTGTATATTACTCTGTTTCTTCTTTTACGCAATGCATGTGATGATACAACCGATGGCTTTGGTAATGGTCACTTGGGCACATATTTCTCCAAAATACTGAAAATTGTCATTGACTATTTACAAGTACATACAAACGCACTCGATATAAAAATACTTAGCATGATGGCTGTATCAAAGAATTTGTATGCTTTAAACTTTTCTGATACATTAAACTTGCATGAAACATTATGCATTATACTTCACTGAAACTTTTACTCCGATAGGAATTCCAGTCCGACAAAATCATTTCACAAACACATTTTACTACTGTTCCGCCACAGCATAAATCAAAAAAAATATTTCATAATTTGATAGGCACAGCTCAGAAGAGAAGGTAAAATATTTTTTAAATGTAGCGACCTAGATAACAATATCAACATGTCAAATACACTAAACAAACCAAGTTAAAGTTTAACCATAAACAACGATATGGGCTCTCCATCTTTCTGCCTTATCTACACATCAAACTTTTGTAATAACAATATACAGGGTGTCCGGAAAGGTCATGTCAAAAATGAAGGGGTGTACAAAGGAGCTCAAAATAATTGTAGTACTTCATAAAAAAATTTTTCATATCAAGCTTTGTTGTGGAATTTTTCGCCTTCAAAGAAAGAAGTTTGAAAAACAAATTCCAATTATAACTTCTGTCGTTACCACGACAGCAATAAAATTTGGTCAATTAAAGTAACTCATGGTGATGTTCATTTCCAAGTTTAAACTGATATTCAGTATGCCTAGATTATACAGGAGCAGACGAAATTATCTATATAAATTTATACTTCTTTGACAGTGTTGCCAAATTTGACATTTTTCTTTCATAGTTCGATTCTTTTTTCACTTTGTTAAAAAAAAGATTTACCGCATATCAGTCGATATCTTGTACCGTTTTTGAGAAAATCGAATTTTATTAACAAAATACATTATTTATTGTATCAAAAATGTTATACCTACTAACCTTTTTGTAAGATCTTCTTGGTTTCTATACAATTAAAAGAAAAAAGAGAATTGTTAAGTAAGAAGTTCAATATGTGCACATTGAACTTCATTGCATTTTCTGAAATTGCTCAAACACCTCTGCTGTACTCAAAATAATTTGAGGTGATCATTTGTAATGATATTGGCGTGTGTAATTATACGATTTAATATTTCTTCCCTACTACTTATAGGAGTTTGATAAATGACTTTTAAGAAAAAAATCGAGAGGATTAAGATCGGGAGACCGAGGCAGCCACGGAAAAGGAACACCTCGACCGGTCCATCGATCAGGAAATGTGGTTTTTAAATAAGTCCTTACTGCCCTGCTAAAATGGGGTGCTGCAGCCAGATGTTATATTTCAACTATTTAAAGGGACGTCTTCCAATAACAGGTTAAGGTGTTCTTGCAGTAAATGTAGGTATTTATCCCCATTTAAAGCGTCATCAATGATATGTGGTCCCACTAAGTAGTTTCCAATTATTCCCATCCATACATTAATCATAAATTTTTGTTGGTGTTTGGTCTGAATAATAGCATGGGGGCTTTCGTCACTTCAAATATGTAAATTCTAATCGGAAAGCGGTTGCCGTAAATCCGAACAGCTTCAGAAGCATTACATTCTGCAGTTTCATACATTAGATGAATATCTGCAAATTCCTCATAGCTAAAATCCTCCATGATATTGAACTAACAAATGGTGTCAAAATGATTCATGACAAATATCTAACTGCTAATTATACATACTTGTTGACAGTCATCTTAATTTTTGTAAAAATGTTAATATTGAATTTTTGATACAATACATGTATGTTCTTAATAAAATTCAATTTTCTCAAAAATAGTACAAGATATCGACTGATATATGGTATAACTTTTTTTTAGCAAGGTGAGAAGGGAATCGAACTATAAAAGAAAAGTGCCGAATTTGACAATGCTGTCAGACGTATAAATTTAAATGGATAATTTCGTCTGCTCCTGTATAATCCAGGCACATTGAATATCAATTTAAATTTGGAAATGAACATTACTATGAGTTACTTTAATTGCCCAAATTTCATTGTTGTCAAGGTAACGACTTAGAAGTTATAATTGGAATTTGTTTTCAAATTTCTTTTTTTAAAGGCGAATAACTCCACAACGAAGTCAATAGGAAGAAATTTTTTATGAAGTACTACAACTATTTTGAGCTCCCCTGTATACCCCTTCATTTTTGACATGACCTTTTCAGACACCCATATTTTTTCTCTTCCATAAATATCAGTCTTCCAGCTTTACTAAATATTACACATTACTATTAAATTTTATTCAAACTACCTAAACCACTTTCTTAATCCATCTTTAGGCTTAATATAGACATTTTATTCAAATTGAATGCCTACAACAGTTCTTGAAACGATATCTTATATGAGAGTAATTTAAAAAATTTCGGCATAGCTATGAAACAATGAAAATAGTTTTTTAATTTATTTTCACTTTTCAATATAATCCTTCTGAACATGCATCATCCATAAATGTTCCAGCATGTTTATGTTGTTCTGGAAATCCTTTCCATGGTGGTCTTCAAAATATGGTTTACTGTTGCCAAAGTTATTTACCTGACGAAAATCACCAACTGACAAAAATTATTTTTTTTAGTTTTGGAACAAAAAGAAATTTGACAATCTGTGTCCGGAGAATAAACTTGAGGCAACAAATTGTAGTTTAATTGAACAAGCCCAAACTTATTCATTTCGATAACTCCAAAAAAATATTATTTAACGCTCTAACCGTGGCACGTGTGGAAAGTGTTCTCTTCAATGTACCTTGAATACATGTAGCAAACGTTCCTTTTGCATTCATGTCAAACTTTGTACTAACTAATTGACTATAAGGGCTGTGATTTACCAGTTATTAGATATTTATAAAATATATTCGTGGGTGTCGCTTTGCCCCGTCAGTTTAGTATTAATTCTAGTTTCAATTTTATCTAGGTGTGTAGAGAGTCAGAGAACGGCACATTATTTTTTCCCGGTCCAGTATGCATTATGGCTGTCTGCTAAAGGTCGTTCTTTAAGCTCATCTGTGCTCCGTATCCGTATCTGTATCACGTATTGTAACATAAATTTATAGTGTGTACGTCTTGCGCTTCGTGTTTGCAGAAACGCTGCACTCCATTTTGGCGATCTATCGGCAAACACCGAGAACACGAAGAGGAGCAGAGCAATAGTGTGGACGGTTCTTAGTAGGAGCACAAGTTAGTAAGTGTCAGTATACCAATCACCGTTGCAGTATTGATTCTGTAAACTTTGGGTACAATCATGGAATGGAGTGAAGAAAAGTGTTTAGATTTAATCGAAGAGTACAAAAATACACCAATTTTGTGGGATCCGAAAAATATTTTTATAAAAAACATTTAAAAGATGCCAGGGTGATTATAAGTGATGTACTAAGTCCACTTACAATGGCTGCAAAGCGTAAACAAATATGTTATATCTTCCTTTAATACATCAACGAGAGCTTAACAAACTTCTGGTACGATGCGTCCAAACAAGTATTTATCTTGCCAAAGTCACAGCTAATCTGCACTGAAACAGCTTCCCTAAATTTAATCTCCTTTTTTTGAATTCTTAGTCCACTACTAGATTGATTAAATATTCAAAATCTGAAGGATGCATTCTAGTGAAACTTTTGAAAAGGCCGCTGATTAATTGAAACCTCAAATCTAAAAATAAAGGAGTCATTTCTTTCTTCGTAAAAAAGATGTTTCCAAAATCTTCGTGTATGTTTGTAATTTTCCACTATATTATGTATAAGTAGCACTTGCTATCATAATAGATTCGTCTGAAGACGACATGTTTTTACGAGGAACGTTCTTCGAACACTGCAGATAAAGATGATCGCAGTACGACACACGCCTCGCGTACACATTGTGAACCGATACTGTATCGGAGCAATACATGATACAAATACAGATACGGAGCACAGATGACTACCCGGCTTTAGGTTTCTCTACAAAAAAAAAAGTACATGTCTAAATTACGATGGTGGTAAGTCATCAGAGGAACTGAATTCAAATATTTCTGTTAACTCGAGGGAAAATTCAACTTCAGATGACGTTCAACCAACTGATGCATGTTTATGGACGTATATGACTCCAGCTTAACTCAAAAAAATGTTATTTGCCAAAAATGATATAATCTCAGATCCCATAAGAGCGAAATTATTCATACCATAGATCTCTTTAATATAAGCAACATTTTATTTCTAATTGTATAAAAAAGTCGTCACAATTGACCATTTTCAATAAAAACTGATTTCTTTTTCCTGAGATTTGTTCCCGAGGTTAAAAAGTTCAAATGAGGTTTACAATAAACATATAAACTTTGTGATTAGTTATAAGATAGAAGCAGCTTTGTAATGAGCCAAAAATTTTTCAAATTACCCTCACATTTCAACAGATAGATGATGAAATTCATTTCTAGTTTTTTTTTAATAAATTAATACTCCTTTCCTTGATTTTAGGATCATTCCCACAATTTTATTGATAAGTATATTGAACAAAGTCCAGGAGTCATCAATATTCACGTTATTTCCACAATTAATAAATCCATTCTTCTCCAGTCACATTCTATTAAGGTTTATTGGGTACGTCTAATGTCAAATGAGAGTGTCTGTAGATTCGCTAGTGACTAAAGAAGTAAGCCTTTAGATTTGGCAACGTTGCACTTAGCTGGCGCGCTCGGCTCGGCGTTCGGTCGCTCACGTTTGATAATTCTGTTGGTTTGGATGCCTAAGCTTGAAATATACATCATATGCCACACATGCGAATTTCAAATAATACGCTACATTGAGAGCCGCGGCGTTGCCGCTATCACGCATAATGGAGGTTAAGTTAGTCAACGACAGCAGTTTGATAAATCGTGAAACTTTTTTTTATTAATATCTCGTCTCTTAGTCATAATTTTTTTTGAGGATTTTCTTCATATTAATAAGCTTATATTAATTTTTTTTATGAATATTTGTTTGACAATTCCATATCAGAAAAACCTCCTTGGCCGCCTCTCTAGAGCTGCCGAACTAAATTGTTGCATCAACATCACGAAGTTACATCTGCTCTTTACGATGGTTCGCTGGTTTAAAAACTAGAGATGAGCACTTTTAAATTATTTTTGTATGTACAGTTCCACATTGTTGGGTATTGTACCCATCTCTATTGACTGATATATCACTAATCAAATATTTTCTTAGAAACTGTAATTTGTTCCGTTGGCTAATGGGAACATCGCTTATATTGTTAAATGTTACTGCTCACTAACTTTTGTTACGGTACTTATTATTAAACGCCTATATGTCTTTTGAAGAACACAAAAGTGGTTTTATTTTAATTTTCTTCCAACTTTCTGAATTTATTCTCAAAAGTTGAATATTTATATGTACAATTATACATTATTGTATATACCTACTCGTTTGTTCAATTTCTACATGAGCATTTAACATGGGCAACAGAAGTGTCACGATTGGAATAAATGTCCTTAAATTATCTAAGCAGATTAACGACAATTAGGCGATTTGCCTTATATTGCAATGACCTCTATCATTATATATTAAACGCTATAGGTAACCCTAAACGTCAGTGAAGATGTCAAAACAAAGGAGGGCCCCTAAGGCCAGTTTTTGGCCTAATTTATTTTTGGCTGAAAAAAAATGTGTTTAGTACCTACTAGCAATACTAAATTGTTTCCACCCTAAACGGACCAACCCTCTCACCCTCCTTTCCCCCTCCACCCCCCTTAAATGAGATGACACACATTTACATTGAATAAAACGAAAAAGAAAAAATCAATAATTATACATATATGTGTGTCCATATTTGATTAGCCACTTTGAATTTTGTGATTCTGAATTCATAATTGTAATCAGTGATCCAAGAAAGTTTCTATAAACAAAAATTTGAGGATTATGGAGATCTTTTCAATTTTTTTGTCCGCCATATGGAATACATCATTTTGAATTTCGTAATTCTGCCTTCAGATTCGTAATCAGAGACCCAAAAAAACACACTACTCAAAAATTCATGCATTTTAAAGACATTTTAATTTTCTTGTCCGCCATACTGGATCCGCCATTTTGAAAATCATGATTTAGAGTCCAGATTCGTAATCATAGACCCAAAAAACCCCATTACAAAAAAAATCATGCATTTTAAAGACATTTCAATTTTCTTGTCTGCCATATTGGATCCGCCATTTTGAATTTCGTAATTCTGAGACCCAAAAAACTCTTCATATTCATAGGAATTGAATCTATTTCACATCTCTAATAAGCGATGGTTTCCCCTGCATTTTAGGGGGCAGAGGGAAAAGGAGGGTGAGGTTGGTCTGTTTAGGATGGAAATGATTTAGTATTGCTAGTAGGTAAAAAAAAAATTTTTCAGATTTTTTCAGCCAAAAATAAATTAGGCCAAAAACCGGCCCTAGGGGCCCTCTTCCTTTGTCTTTTGTTGCGTTTTCCCGGCCGATTGGGCCACAGTGTCTTTTGCCTATTCAATAATATTATAGCAACTTTCAAATAGCCCATACCAGCTCAACCCACCAATAGGCCGGAGTAGTCGAGTTCGTAAGCTGAAGGTCTGCCGTTCGAGTCGCAAGCGGATGCGACTTTTTTTTATATTAATGTCCCTGAAAATGTTATTAAACATTTATATACAGTGTGTAACCAAGGTACATGGTGTCAAAATATGTTATATTTACCAGCCGGCGGGGAGTGTACCAAGCGCCGCAGCGGTGCTCAAACCGCACCCAGCACGGTCCAAGTTCCATAGACATGAGCGGTATATTATATATATTGCAAATTCACTGCATATTTCCATTTTTTAGGTGTAGGTATAGTCAAATTAAAAATATATAATAAGTATTAAAAACACAATTTTACTGCCAAGGAAAATATCTTATTTAGAAAATGTGACAATAATGATATTAACGTTATCTTAAGACGTACAATGAGAAAAAAACCTTTTAAAATTTGACATAAGTTCCTCTATGCAAGTGTGGCATTAGAGTTCTGCAATTCATAAATGATAATTGTTCGGGATCCAACGCTTATATACTATAACATACCTTTAATGATGACCTATACTAAAATGTCCTACGGGCTAGTTATATTTTTGCATAATAAATGTATACTGTTTTGAACAAAAATATCTTATAAATTTTTTATTTCAGAAATGGTGAAATTTAACGACATATTTTCAGTCAGGTTGGTTTTGCACTTTATGTACTCTTTTTCCTTCTTCACCTCTGCCACGTTCAAATGTTTATGGGCGATGATATAAATTTTTTTTAAATAAAACCCTTATGTTGTTAGGCTAGATTCTTGTAGGACTGTTTTTTCTCTTTATTTTTTTTGGGTGTTTTTCCACTTGTGAAAAAATTAAAAAATTTTTTTATTTATTTATCCACTTGGCGTAGTAATTTTCTTGCACACAGTAAGTAAACCTGTTGGACTGTACGCGGGAGCGCAAATGGCTCCATCTGTTGTGCTGACACACAAATGGCTACAGTAGGAAGCGACCTGCTATATTGCAGGTACTTGTTGCACGACTGCCACCCACAGAGGGTGAAAACAATGTTTTAATTGTCAGTGTTGTGAGAAGCAACTACTCGGAGGGCTATATGCCCCTACCGGCATTGAATTATACTCGCAACACCTAGTGCAACAGCTAGGGTCGTACGTCAGTTTAATTTGCGCTCCCGCATACAATGTATTTCCTTGTCGTGCCGATACGACGCAAAACAGCTGGTTTCTTCCTCGGTTGTCTCACCTATGACACACTGACGAGGACTAATAAGTCCGAAACCGGTCTGTGCCTGGTGGGTTAAACTGACGAACGACCCTAGCTGTTGCACTAGGTGTTGCGAGTATAATTCAATGCCGGTAGGGACATATAGCCCTTGGAGTAGTTGTTTCTAGCAACACTGCCAATTAAAACCTGTTGGATGTTTTTTGTTTCACTTTGTCCAATACTTCTGCACAATTGTTATCGATATTACAACCCCTCTTACAGACAAACGGAGCTATTTTTCTGTAAGTCATCCTTTTTTATCTCAGAAAATTGTTTTACAAGAATCTGGCCGAAAAATATAAAGGTTCTATTAAAAGAGAAAATACCATATTTTTCTTCCCACTGAATGTTTCCACGTATATATAGCATGTTTGGAGCTTTTAATGCTCTCTTTTTCAAATTGTTTCCTTCCGTGATACCCGCAATGCATCAGTATAGCACAAAACTCATCAAAACTAAATGCCCAAACAGAAGGCAACGGCTTTCAACACAAATAAAAGAAGAACTGACGAGATCTTCTACTGGAGAAGTACTAACCTTTTGGAACTTAATAGCTAACCGATGTTCCACTGAAAAAGAACCAATAAAACAAGAACGATTACCTTTTTAGAAGATCACAACGAAATCTGCCTTTACCTGTTGAAAATACTTACGTTTCATAAAAATTTCAGTCACTTATTAAGGGTGTACTTACGTTTCCATAATGTTTAAATTACAAGGTTTTTCTAACATACGACCAGATATATTAAAATAAAGTAATAATTTACTCGCTTTCCCTTTTTTACGAGGTGGAATTTCAATTGTGCGTTTACGTACCTGATCTATAATGTAGTTTCTTCTGCGGAGGGCGGCTATTGTTATCAACTTATTTAAACTTTTTTGAAGTTTGTCCATGAGCGAACTCCATCGTCCTTTAAATTTTCTTTTCAAAGGTTCACCGGATACCTTTAAATTAACGAGAAAAAATTATATACAGGGCGATGGAATATTTAACGAACGAAAATCGTATACATATTTGAATGTAGGTCCACGTACACTTCATTTCTAAGGGTTAGGTCATCAGACTTTAAAAAAATATTTAGTTTCATTTCAAACTAACAGACCACAAAAAAAATTGACATCCAGATACAAAAAAATTTACAAGATCAAAAGAAGATACAGTGAGTCATTACAACAGAAAAAAATCAAGGAAACTACAGTGTCTTTGAGTCCCACGTGACCAATTTGTTTTGGCGCTCAGTAAATTTGATTTTTTTAGTGTTGTTTGTTGTTTAGTGTGTTAAGTTAGTGTTTCAAAAATTACCAAGGAAAAATCACTGGTTAGGGCCTCAGATTAAATGTCAATCCAGAGACGTTCATAATTTCTCCTGTCTGTTGTTTATACAATTTAGCAGTGTTTACCAGTATTTCTGTGCTTTTCTACAAATTAATCTTTGTGTCGAGTTTCAGAACTTCAAAAATTCACGATGTTTTTTGCATAAGTTAATTGAATATTTTAAGATTTATGTTATGTTATTATGTTTCATTTGTTACATTCTTATTTCTGGTAGATTTTGTAAAAATGCCTTTTACATCGAAACAAGACGCATTTATTTTGATGGCACATTTTCGCAAAGGTAATATTTCCTTGGTAATTTTTTAAATGCCAACTTAAGAAAATCAAATTTACTGAGAGCCAACACAAATCTGGTCACATGGGACTCGGACATTTATGAAGACACTGTATCTCATGTATTAGATCTACCAAATTGGACAGGATTGTTTTAAAAAACATGTAAAACAAGTGAGAGCAACAGAAAAAATAAAAAAATTATCTTCTGTATCTTAAAAATGAAGAGTTTATGGTCCACCAAAATATGAACATAGCAATGGAATATTGCAACACCCACAATTTAATAATTATTGTAAATAATTACCGTCATTTTTTCCAACAAATTGGAATTTCCAAGAACAGTAAACTTCTTATCAAGATTCGACGTAACATGCTCCTTAACCCAATGTGATTTTCCAGAAGCAGGTAGTCCGCACATTAATATAACCTAAGAGAGTTTTATAGTATCAACTTTTTCTATGAAAATGATTTTTTAATACCTCGCACTCTCCCCGACTTTCCGGTCTTACAGGTCCAGAAACTTTATCTTCGATTTTGCTTAAAAATATATAACCTTCCAATTCAGACGGTATGGCAAACCATGGCTCTTCTCTTTCGCCTAGATTGAATTCAAAAGCATAATTCCTTGAAAGAACGTGTGGAAATAGGCTGAAATCTTCATCAGGAAAATCCGTTTTTGGGATAGTTGTGGCAATAGGTTGAATTTGCCCGTTAACAGTGTAAGTAATAGTTACATTTTCTGCATCGATGTTCTGAAAAGAAAAAATATATAAACTTCCATAAAAATTCTGATTAGTTACTATACGTTTAATATACATGTACAGTATAGGGTATCCCAGAAAGGTTGGGACACCATTCGAGGGCAAACTCCTAGGATCAAAATGAGGTGATGTAAGAGTAGTCCAACTAGGACTACAAATTAATTTTGAGATTTACAATAGATGGCGTAACTTATGCTATATTGCATCAGACATTTCTGTAACTACATTCACATCAAAGATCTGTCATTTGGCTTTACTTTTTATTATTATATTTATCTGTCATTTTGCGGAAGTGTAATCAACATATTTTTTCTCAACTCTGAAGATGTCCATTACAAATCAACAAAACACCATTTGTGGGAAGACTTACTTTTCCTGTTTAATTCAAAGAAAAGTGCTGCCGAAAGTCATCGAGTGCTGTTGGAAACTTACGTTGAACAAGCTCCATCGATAAACATGTGAGTTTTGGTTTTGACGTTTAGAAGTGTTGATTTGGATACAGTGGACAAAGAACACCCTGGATAATCGAAAAAGTTCGAAGATGAGGAATTGGAAGCATTACTCGACCAAGATGGATGTTAAACCGCAAGATGAACTTGTTGAATCGTTAAATGTTGATCGCACAACAGTTTCAAAACGTTTATATGTACTCTGTATGATTCAAAAGCAAGGAAATTGAGTGCCATATGAATTGAAGCAGAGATGTTGAACGGTGATTTTTCACCTGTGAACAACCGAAAAAAGAGAGGTTTTGAATCGTATCATCACTAGTGACGAGAAATGGATACGCTAGGGTAATCCAAAGCATAGAAAAATTTGTGGTTTGCCTAGTCATGCATCAACATCAATATTCATGGTTCGAAGCTCATGCTCTGTATTTGGTCAGACCAGCTTGGTGTTTTGTACTACCGTGAGCTGCTTCAACCGAATGAAACCATCACTGGTGAACGCTACCAAACACAATTGATGCGTTTGAGCCTTGCAATGAAGGAAAAAATGGCCGCAATTCGATAAAGTAATTTCTCAACATGACACGCTCAACCACATGTTGCTCATTAAGTCAAAAAATACTTAGAAACAATGAAATGGGATGTTTTACCCCACTCGCAATATTCACCAGATATTGCTCCATTGGATTACTATTTCTTCCAATCAATGGAATGCGGCCTGGCTAAGCAGCACTTCCAATCTTACGAAATAGGAAAAATAGGTTCGATCGGTGGATAGCATCAAAAGATGAGATGTTCTTTCAACGTGGAAACCGTATACTGCCAGAAAGATGTAAACTAGCGATGGACAATACTTTAAAAATTAATGATGTACACAATTTTTCACAATAAGGACATGAATTTACAAAAAAAATCCCTCAAAATTGATTCACAGTTGTAGTATATGCAAAAGTCATCGCCTACCGAACAGACTGCTGACTGTAGTACCAAATAATATTTTTTTTATATTACTCCAAAACTGTTTTAAACAAAGATTTTTTATTTGGTATGTTTCTTTATTTATTTGAGTGTAATATCACTAACCGCCACATATTTTTTTATATACCCATTCTATCTAATTTACAAGCAACGTAACTACCGAGCTTAGGCACCCAACACTGCATGGCTGGTAGTGTCCACTTTAAATCTTAGCGTTACCAATGTTAATGATTTGTTTACAATAAACTATGACAAACCGTTATATCTACGCTGAAAATAATGCGATCGCCAGTTATTTGAATGAAACATTGCATCAAGCACCAGCTGGTGAAGAAAAAAAATTTTAAGTTTTACTGCAACCTCCTTCTTATTGTTTCAATCATTTTTAATTTTACCGAAAATTAATTGCCGACAAGAACGTACTAAATTTACTGTTCTAAACAAAATTACTGGTCAAGTGGCTTATAAACGTTTATGAAGGCTCTGTATGTGCTACAGATTTCCAATAAACAAGGGAAACCTTTATATAAACTTAGTTCCTAAACTGCTTCATAAGGATACTACAGACATTCTAAGGATATAAAAGAAAATCTTCATTTGGGAAAATGTTTAAATAGCCTTGGTGCCCTCCGGAGGCATTTTAGAAACTATATCCAGATAACTTTTTTTTCTTATTTTTATGTGTAGAATCACTGGTCCAAATTTATAAATAAAATACGGTAACACCTTGTTTTTCATTACATACATATATCGAAAATGTCTTTTTATTTTAAATTCATAGCTGATATCAAAATTCCACGAGACAAAAAAAATATTTTATACAGGTAAATATGAAGAAAAAGTTATGAAGTGCTCAAAGGAGTAGAGCGCCTAAAAAAATAACATCCTGTATGTCATTTTCTTACATATATAAGAAATATGTTACACTAAAAGAAATAAAGATATGCACCAAATAAGCAATCTCCAAATAAATCAGTTTTTGTGTCACAAAAAATATTGTTTCATGGTAATATATGGAGCGTTCCACGCCAAATCGGAGTTTGAAAAATTCAGATTTTTGATATTTTACAGTACCCCTCAAAAAAGGCTTTCTGGTAAATTTTGACATTTTTTTGATTACTTGTTCAAAAGATACCACTTTTTTGGTTTTTTGTTCATAACGTTCTTAATAATGGTCTAAATTATTTTTTTTTTAAATCTTTGTTTTTAGATGGCCTCCACAGAAAAAAATACAAAAAAATCAGTGTTTTTGAAAGTGAGTGTACCTTTCGATTTTTTTGAAAATTTTTAATTTCAAACTACTATTCTTTCAACAACTTTTAAGACCGGTCCGGTCGTGGACCCTCCATAATTACTATTTCCTTTTTGATTTTTGAAAATTTGAAAAAATCTTTTTCTCTATAAATCATTATAAGTACCGATTTTTGTCACTGTATACTCTTTAATATTTATTAATTGTTAATAAGTGTTTAAAATCAATAAGTAAAAGTTAAGTCTATTTATAAACAATTATAACAAATGTTTTTATTTATTTTCATGTTCTTTTAAAAATTGTTTAAAAATTATTTTATCAATTCTATTCTTTGTTGCAAAGTATTTTATTTTCATTTAAATAATCTTTATGAATTTCTATTCAATTTAAAAAGAGTCGCACATCTTAATGAAAGACTTTCTCACGTGGTGGCGCTGCTGATTGTTTCTTTATACCGACAGTTAGGTAGTTTGTTTATTTGTATCATAACCTCTGCTACATAATTCACTATTGGAAGCTCAATTCAGTTAGTTTTGTGTGTTTTTATTTGGAACTCAATAATAAATTCTTAATATGAAGTCTAAATCTCGGCTAATAGATGTTGCAATCCATTGAAATTGGAAAACCACGATGCAAGAAAGGGATTAACACTTGCCTCCAGATTTCAGAATTTATGGAATTTGTACCATTTTGATTATTTGTGCTCATCATGTAGAAAAACAATAGGATCCTTAAAATCATTACCATCTACATTAAACTATGTTAAATAAAAACGTTTGTTATAATTGCTAATAAATAAACTTAACGTTTACTTATTGATTTTAAACACATATTAACAATTAAAACGTATTAAAATTAATTTAAAAGAAGTAACAGAACACAGTGACAAAAATCGGTACTTATGATTTAGAGAAAATTTTCAAAAATTAAAAAAAAAATAGTAATTATGAAGGACCCATGATCGGACCAGTCTTAAAAGTTATTAAAAGAATAGTAGTAGTTGAAATAAAAATTTTTCAAAAAAATCAAAAGATACACTCATTTTCAAAAACACGATTTAAAATTTCAAACTCAAAAAAATCTTAATCAAAAACACTGAATATTTTTCTTGTATTTTTTTCTGAAAAGGCCATTGAAAGATTAAAAAAAAAAACTTTAACTTGGACCATTATTAAGAAAGTTATGAACAAAAAAAAAACTAAAAAAAGGGTGATTTTTTTTGAAAATTTGATATCTTTTGAACAAGTAATCAGAAAAAGCTCAAAATTTACCAGAAAGGCTTTTTTGAGGGGTACTATAAAATATCAAAAAATTAAGGAAATTAAAATTCAAAATTTTTTAAACCGTTCGATTTGGCGTAGAACGCCCCATATACAAAGATCTATATCTCAGTGTGTCAACTTTCTGGGATACCCTGTTCGTTACAATATGTACTTTTATTATTCCTGTTTATTATCCAATACCTGCATTTAAAAAATCATGTCCCGAACCTTGAAACAGATATTTTCTTTTTCCTTTACATTGCACACGGCGTTAAAAAATCCAGTAGGAAATAACTTGCACAAAATTTTAACAAGATATTTTTCTAAATAAAGTATATATTTTTTGTCAAATATACTGGGTGATTTAGTCATAATGTCATTAATTTTACCCCTTAACTCCTGTTAATTCGGCGCCCTACTTTGCAACACATCTTCTGACATGGAATGCGCCGGTGAACTACAGATTATTCGAATGTTGAAGCGAAACAGCTGATTTCCCTAATTGTGTTGAATTTTGCAATTGATTTTAAAATCAAAGTACAGCGGATCCCAAATTTATTAACAAAGTGATAGAGACGAATGAGTGTTATTTTAGCCGTACTGGCATTTTAAATAGGTAGGTGCCATACTACTATTTGAAAAGCAATAAGTCACTAGGTATAAGTACCAAACTGAATAATGATTAATTGAACATAATACCAAAAACTCAGATTCAGTTACAAAACATAATGAAAACGTTAATATTAAAAATTATATATTTGTTTTTATTAACAAATAAATAATACTTGTTAATATTTAAAATGTAAAAAAATATCTTATTAATTCCTTATCGTTCACTATGGATTAAAAAAGCAGTAAAAGCTAGGTTAGTGACCGAATAGTATGTTGTCAAGATTCCCTCTTGATAAACCTTTGTGGGTCAGCGGGCAGGAATGGTTCGAAGAGGGGTTTAAACGATGATTTAAAATTTTTTTTCAGCGTAAATATGCATTTTAAAATTTTTTCAATCTCATACGTAATCTACTCATTTTTCCCTAACTTCCCTTAAAATTAATGACATTATGACTGAATGACCCTGTATATATTTTTTACACGGTATTTTATAATTTTGTTCATTTATTGGGTTCCCTTACTCATGTTTCTTTTTCATGTACTACCTTGTAAGTTCAAATATTTTAAATTTCATTGAAAGTAGAAATAAATATTGTACTCACCAAAAAAGAACCTATAACATCTCCAGCTTCAAATGTAATTCCATAATCCGTAAATTGTTTATCTGTAACAAATTTTCCAGTGGATTCGTAACCATATGAAAATTTTTCTTCTCCAAGCTGCAAACTTGAAGTGACAAGTGACCACCCTACTCTAAACAAATGAGTGGGAAGAGGTTCAGGTTGAGTTTCTGTTTTGCTTTCTGTAGTATCCATTTGCTCTTCTTTTAGATCTTTGTTTTCTTCAGGAGTATCAACTTCCATTTCTTTGTCATCAGTTTTTTCAGTTTTGTGCTCTACGTCTTTAGATTTTTCTACCGTTTCTGTTGAAGCATCCTCTACTTTTTCAGCGATGTTCTCTGTTTGGTCCTCCTTGTCGGATAAATTTTCCTTCTCTTCAGTAGGCTCATTTTTTTCAGTAGATTTTTCATCCGTCTCTAAACATTTTTCCTCTTTTTCTGTAGACTTTTCATCTTTGACTTGCCCATTTTCAGATTTTAATTTTTCCTCAGATTTCTTTTCCACATCTTTCTTATCTTTATCCCTCTTCTGATTCTTTCTATGATCTGTTCTATATCGGTCTCTACCTCCCCGCTGTTCATAGTATTTTGAAAAATCTTCCCATTTTATCTGCTCTGTCAGTTTGACCTCATAACACACCTATAAAAAAAATATAATTTATAGGATTAATTCTATCAATGAATTTTAAAATTATGTGTAGTGCTATTTATAAGAATTATAAAAACCACTCTGAACCGAATGTGATAAAAAATATGCTTATTAAATTAGTCTGATTTTTAAATTGGATCAGATTACTCAATGCATTTTAATGTGCCAGAATGTTTTTCTAGACATTTAATCTGACAATTGTCTTGTGATCCACCCCAAAAATTTGCTCTGTAGTAGTCTCTCCCGTATCTCCAAATCTGGGATGTGATTTTTCCTTTTAAGTTACTAATATTACAGCATTAGTTCTGTTTGTGTTTCTTTCAATTTTCTCTACAATAATAAGATTTCATAGGCACAGTATATTCACGTAATACTCGCTATAGAATAGGAAATATGTTATTGTTACGATGACTATGATTTCCCGGAAATCTTGAATGAAGATCAATACATTTTAATTAATTAGTTACAACTTGGAATTAATATCTCTTCGTAGCACTTTTTGATATCTAAAAAAAATACTTTTCTATTTGGTCACATATTTTCTTTAATTCATATAAAAACTAAATTACACAACCACACAAAAAAAAAGTTGTCTGTACTTTTCATGTGACATATGTCATCCGTAGTATTTTTGCCTCCTGATCACGAATCCGGTGTCAGAATTGAGCTATCACATCACAGGAATTTCCTATCCACAGAAAACAGTTCAAAAATAGCAAAAATTCACGAAAGTGCTAGGAAAAATAACTTTTAATTTAAAACCCCGCCGAATGTGAATCTACGGTCAAAATTGATGGTTCTTTTTCTAACTTTAAAAAAAACGGGTCAATTAAGGTTAGATATCACGTATTTTCAAAAAATAACAGATTCGCACCAAATTTGGTATGCGGGGGTTTTCGGGGTCGCTGATCACGGATCCCAGGTCAATTGTACAAAACTCAAAATGGCGGACCCAAGATGGCCGAACTAATTTTCAAAAAATAACCCATTCGCGCCACATTTGGTATACGGGAGTTTTCGGGGTCGCTGATCATGGATACGAGGTCAGTTTTGCAAAATTCAAGATGGCGGATCCAAGATGGCCGACCCAATTTTCAAAAAATATCACATTCGTGTCAAATTTGGTATACGGAGGTTTTCGGGGCCGCTAATTGCGAATTCGAGGTCAGAATTGCGGAATTATTATTGTTTACTTTATATCCCGAGTACCCAATCATGTTTTAATCTTCTACAAGTAAACTTTTAGAAACGAATTGTGTAAATCTGATCTCGGATTCGTGACCCCAAAAACCCCCGTATACCAAATTTGGCGCAAATGTGTTATTTTTTGAAAATTTGTTCGTCCATCTTGGATCCGTCATCTTGAATTTTGCAAAATTGATCTCGGATCCGTGATCAGCGACCCCGAATACCCCCGTATACAAAATTTGACGCGAATCTATTATTTTTTTAAAATTCCTAACATCTGACCATAATTTACCCGTTTCTTTTAGGATAGAAAAAGAACCATCAATTCTGACCCGCGGATTCACGTTTGGCGGGGTCTTAATCATATAAATCAACATTTGAATATGGAAAAAAAATATCTATTTTTTTTATTAAATTCCTTTCAGTAAAAAATTATTTAATTTATTGAATTAATTTTAGTTACAGGCACAATTTGTACAGGAAAGTACAAGAGAAAATTTTAAGCCCAAGATGGGTCATGTAAGTTCATTATTCTATGATTTATTGAAGCTTGGAAAAATGTACTTTTTCTGAAAAAATCAATTTTCAATAACTATCAAATATTTTGCAATTTTTCAAAAACGCACTTATTCTACTGGCCAAGGACTACATATTCTGAAAGTTTTGTAAAAAAAAAATCATTTTGTTTTAAAGATGTTTTTTTTAAAAAAAATGTGATTTTTAGCCGTTTTTTTTGCAATAACTAATACATTTGTTTATCAGTTGACATCGGGCTAGGTTCAAAATTTTTGTTATAAAAAGTTCACAACTTTCGTCTAAAAAATTTGTTTCTAAAATGTTTTAAAAAAAAAAAAACAGAACTGTTTTTTGCGAACTTTGGATGCCATTTTGAAAATGAAGCCCGAACATTAAGCTGGGGTAAGTAGTTAATTCAGTTTTATGTGTCTTTCTTTACTGAACTAAATTTTGGTAAAAAAACGAGATATTTTCGACAATTTCATTGTCACAAAGAGTGACACAAAGATTTTTTTAACAATTAATCGATATTTATATGAATGATGCTGTCATTTGTCTATATGAAGAAACTAAAATAATTTCATTATTCTCAACTATACTTTGCAGTCGAAATTATAGTGATTCATCATTATACTCCACGGTTGAAATTGTAGAGAGTGACTCAGACATAATATAAAAACACTATTACCATAATGCGTATAAAATATAAAATGATTTTTATACGGTTCAATATTATTTATGTTTGTGCCGCTCGCTACGCACATCGATAGAATGTATCATCGTTTATAGACAGAGTTACACTGAACGTCAATCTATATTCTATCTCTGTCTTTTGCACTTGGTAGGGAATAGGGAAATGCTTTTTTAGTTGGGTGTAAACGGACTTGATTTAACCGTCCTGAGAAACGTCATAGCATAAGCGTAGATGAGGGGTTTAATTCCATGGCTATAATAAATTTATAAATTAAAAAAACACAACTGGGACGTTTTAAAATGCTATAATAATTAAAATGGATCAAAGTGCCGGTTATAGCAAACTGTAAAAAATATTAGATGTTATGTTTTATTAAATTTTTTTAATATTTTCTATATCTTGTTGCCTTTTACGCAGACACGCCAATGGATTTTCGTTCCCGGCATGCTTCATCCCCTTACCAGTCCAAAAGCTAGCGATGAGTCACTCTCTATAATTTCGACCGCGGAGTATAGCTCTAGTAAGGGAGATGAAGCATGCAGGGATCGAAAATCCATAGGCGTATCTGTCTAGAAGCAGCAAGATATAGAAAATATAGAAAAAAAAAAAATAAAACATAACATCTATTATTTTTATGAGCTGCAGACGGTTTCCTACAACTGGCGCTTTGATCCATTTTAATTATTACATTTTAAAACGTCCCGGTTGTATTTTTTTAATTTATAAATTTATTATAGTCATGGAATTTGATTTCTCGTGTATGCTTATGCAATGGCGTTTCTAACGACGGCTAAATCAAGTACTACATACGTCCATTTATACCCATTAAAAAAGCATTTCCCTATTCCCTATTAAGTGCAATATACAGAGATAGAATATAGAGCGATGTTCAGTGTAACTGTCTATAGACGATTATAGATCCTATCGATGTGCATAGAGAACGGCATATCATTTAATACAAGACAAATAATATTGAACCGTTACAAATATCATTTTATATTTTATATGCTTTATAGTAATAGTACTTTTATATTATACAGGCTGTTACAAATTCACTTCTCACTACAGGGATCTCGGAAACGGTAAGAGGTACGAAATAGCTTAAATGGAGGCAAAGTTGCACAATCACGGGACCAACATTATGCCTCTAAAAAATCAAGACTAACATGATTATTTTCGAAATATTTGAAAAAAAAAGTAATTTTGAAAATCCGTTTTTGGTTCATTTCAGCCTTGTTTGAGGTGGTATTGAAAAAAAAAAGAATACTTTCTCATGGCAACTTTTTGCCCTCTATTGAATGGCATAATCATTTTTTATATGTAACGTTTTGTCTTTCCAGGACCATCATCAACTTAATTTTTTTTTATTTTATTACATTTTTTGCTAGCCTTCATGACCCCCAATACTGCTCTGCCTCAACTCGAACCAAATTCAGACGTTTTGTCTCGAAAAATTCATCTTTAATGTATTCGTCTTAAATTTATCTAATTTTTTTTTTTTTTCAGATTTTTCTGTTTATTGAATCGTACACTCTCAGTATCGTTAGACTCTGTAAAATCCACCTAGTTATTTAAATAAACTTTTACCATCACCTGTTACAATAAAACATTATTACAGTTTTAATCCCGTGCTCATAGTTATTTCTAGGATGCTGGAGTGCTCAAAATTCAAGCAAATTTCGATTCAATTTTTTTCAGGATATTCATAAAAGTACACGCTCTTTCACACTTACGTTTACAGGTATAATAAATTCCGATCATATTAAGCTTTTCTTCATTTTCAACATTTACCCAAACAGAAACGTTTCTGAACATTTACTATAATTTTTTAAAGTATAATATTCATTTGGAGATTTGGTTGTTCATATGCGTTTTTAAGAATTAATTTGTCACAATGAAATTAAAATTTTAATGTTTTAATTATGACGCCAACAACTTATCGAATTATGTATGACCAGGTGATGGAGATTAAAACTCTAATAATGTTTTATTGTAAAGTGTGATGGCAATAGTTTAAATAACTAGGTGGAGTTCATAGGGTCTAACGACACTTTGAGTGTACGATAATTCCATAAACATAAATCTAAATAAAAAATTAGATAAATTTGGAACAAATACATTGAAGATGAATTTTTTGAGATGAAATTCTGATCTTGTTCGGGCTGAGGCAGTACAGTATTGGAAGTCGCGAAGGCTTGCAAAAAATGTAATAAAATTTCCAGGGTCATATTTAAAAAAATGAAGTTGATTATGGTCCTGGAGAGACGAAACGTTACACATAAAAATTGATTATGCCATTCGAAAGAGGGCAAAAAGTTGCCATGAGAAAACATTCTTCTTTTTTCAATATCACCTCAAACAAGGCTGAAATGAAACAAAAAAAGATTTCCAAAATTTCGTTTTTTTTTTCAAACATTTCGAAAACTAATCATGTTAGCCTTGTTTTTTTAGAGACATAATGTTGGTCCCCTGATTATACAACTTTACCCCCATTTAAACTACTGCATATCTCTTACAGTTTCCCAGATCCCTGTAGTGAGAAGCGAATTTGTAACACCGTGTATATTTCCTTTTTTTTAAATATCCAATGAATTCGTTTACAAGTATCATTAGATATACAGAACAACAGTCCTAATTGTCGACAACGTCCACAGTTTTAAACGAGGAAATCCGCAGCCAAGGGCAGTGTGGTTGATATCTTTAAACGTATCTTTTTTACTTCACTTTTTAACTTGTAAATTAAATACGAGATGTTTCGTTTCGAACTTATTTTAAGACCACTATCACATAAAAATTTCTTAAGTAAATGTTTACGGGGTGTATCACGAGAGCTATATCAAACAATATAGATATAGAAAATACAATTATAGTACCTTTCCAGAGGAGACACCGTGCGTGGCTCTGACTCCGGCCCATGCATAGCCAAAAGCCCCTTCGGTTAAGGGCTTTGCGGATAAAAATGATTCTTTATCAAGTTGAAGATGAAGGTCGGAGTCATCTGAAATAAAAAAAAAACACTTGGACTATTTCCCAACCAGTCTCGTATATTTAAATTTACGTGTGCACATTAAAAAATACTAAGGAAAAAATAAAGAAAACAATACTGAAAAATAACTTTTTATTGACTACTTTTATATACAATACAAAATACATATTTTAAGGTAAATATGTACATAAAGTAAATGAAACTGCATGCAGTGCTAGTAAAGAAGACTTTGAAAATATTATTTCCTACATAAACTGTACTACAAAAACTAATATACCATTCACCAGAACTGATGTTAACTAATAAAAAAGAACCATTTTCCCAAACTTAAGCAATTAAAATTGTTTACAAGGTTCTACTTACACCAACTAAGCTGAACTTTGTTATTATCAAGTAAAGGTTCGTCTTCTTTGATAGGAGATCTGCTTCTTCTGCGCTGGGACCTTTCGGGAGAATTGCTTGTTCTTCTGCGTTTTTCCCCTTTCTGTTCCAAATCATCTGATTTAGGAGCATCCTGTTCTTTACTTTCTGAGGACTCTTGATTTTCAGCTTTTTCAGATATTTCATCAGATAATACAAATTTTGTATTTTCTTTCTGCAACAAATAATGTATGTTTAACCAAGGTATTAAATTAAATAAGCATACAATAAACAATAATTTGACACATATTGTAGCGTCTCTTCCAAAATATATCAAGAAAAAAGACAAAATTATAATTTATAATACATTCATACAACAAATTAAATCCACTCATAAAAAAAACTCAACTTCTTTTTTATGGTTAAGATTAAATTATATGAAATAAAAACCCATAATTAATTATTTTGAAATTCTTTTCATTTTCATAAAATATTTTTACAGAATGGATAAGAAAATCATACGTAGGCCTTTAAAGCAAAACTGAAGTACTTCTAATGGTCCTGGCAAATATTGTCTCGGAAATTAAAGTGTAAATGCCAAATACGAAACAAAATACGTATATAATTAGAGTAATTTTGTAATTTTCCTGGAATTCTAAAACTTTCGCAAATTAATTTTAATTCACTTCAATTTAACTTATCAGTTACAATGCTCCTAGCAGACTAAATTAACAAATTACCTGTTCTGAATGTTCTCCATTTTCTTCCATTTTCATTTGATTTACTTCTTTAGGAGTTATAGCTTCAATTTTAAATGTAGGTTCTTCAATATGATCTACTTTGATTTCGGGAGCAGCCGATTTAGAAGAAGATTCTAAATTAGAATCGTTCGTTTCACTTAATCGTTCAGAAGCAGTTTCTGATTTTGGTTTTCCCAACTAAAAAAATATAACTAATTACAAACAACATACAGTGTCCAGTAAATAAGTGACGCTATTTTAGTATAAAACACATTGAAATCATAGATTTAAGACGAGACATCCCACTTCTTGCACCCATGACGTTAAGTTATACTAGAAGTTTAATCGGGTTTAAAATAAGAATCCCCAAACCTGTCAACTGTATGTTTAAAATGGCAGTCTTGCAATTTTTTTTTCTCTGACCGATCATTACAAAGTTATAGCAATAAATAAATTTGGATTATACAAGATTAAAGAAACCAAACGAACATAAAAAATAGTTGCAAGTCAACAGCATCAGCATTGATGTTTTTCAACTGTTTCAACTGTATTGAAGAATGTCACGTATTTGTTTTTTTAGGTAGGTAAATACTAAAAAAATTTCTTACAAGCTATTCTAAAACATTCTCAGTATATATTGCATTCAAGCACACGAATTTGCGAACCTTCCTTGACTTGATATAAACCTTAACTCCACCTAATCTAGCCTAGTGATCAATATTGTGTGTAGCAGATCGAAAACCTTGTCAGTGCCATAAAAACTGTTTTTTTTTTAGTGCTTATTTTTATTAAATTTATTTTTTAGTGTTTTTGTAAGTACTAGATACAAAATAGATTATTTTAGTAATCGCGAACTGTGTAATATGTTACAAATTTACGAAGAACTGAGACAAAACTCTGTAGCTGCCAGAAGAAGTTTTTTGAATACCTAGAAAGTTACCAAATTGCAAGACTTTTACTGAAATTTCTCAATGGATATTAAGACACTGGAAGCCTACAGCCACGTTTTGAAAATCGTGGACAATGTAGACATCCGAATTTGTAGGCCGAAAAAAAATTATTGAACAACATTGAGAAAGATCCAACTCACAGCATTAGAATTGGAGTCTCGCTGGTAACTCGATAAAACTTTATGCAAACAGCCATTATTATGTACAGCTTGTCCAATCTAACAGTGGAAGGTTTTCCTTTAGACGGGACATTTGTGAATGGTTCACTAAAGAATCTGAACGACATCTAGACTTTCTCTCACACATCTTATCAGTGGAAGAAGCATGGTTTAAACGTAAGGAATGCAGGGTCATTTGAAATGAAACTAAAATTAGACAATGGATTTCACAGCTGCAAACACAGTAAGAACCAATCCTGACATTTTTCAAGTCTGAAATATTTGAATTCAAGGAGCTACTTTGAATATTTACTATAACCTTTTATTCTGACGTGCTGGTAAAAAAAAAAAGATAAAACTAATTGTAATTAGGTAATAGACACCTCTTTAAATTCACATTTAGTTTAAATTTTGAAAAGAAAATACTTTTTTAAGAACTAATTTTTAAGTTTTAGTATTGTGCAATGTTTTAAGGTAAAACAGTTCCGTCAAAACAGTCCAACCAGTGTCTCTCGCCTCACTGTTTGCCGAAATCTCAAAGGGTGATTTATTTGTTGGGTAGGCAATGTTGCCACATTTCCTATACATTTTTAGTGCTAGGACTCTGTTAACAGTTGGTCAGAGAAAAAAACTAGTAATGTATTCTATATTAAAATAAATTCATTCATTTATCAAACACCCAGTACTGTATTTACCCAACACTTTTCTTGTTTAAACAGGCCCTACTGATGGATTAATGCAATTTACAGGTATATTTTTTTATTTAGGCCAACTTTTCTCAATTCAAAAGTTATTACCTATCGAGATATACACTTGTAAATGTTGGTTCAATCACATTCACAGGGCAACATCTAAGAAAACACTGACCTTTTAATAAAAATGAGTCAGTTTAAATCATAAAAAATATTTAATAAAAATGGCAAAAAAAGTCAAATTTAGTTAACTCCAATACTCGACTGTTTACTACAACTGATTACTATAGAAGAAATTGATTTTTTTTTCAGGAACTATGCAAAATTTTAAATATGTAATTTTTTCTTCACATTGAAGTAACATTGCACACCATTTATTTTTTTTTTATATAAAATAGTACCTCATGATGGAAGTCTGTTCTCCATATCAAATTAGTTAGAAATTGTTTAACGAGTTTCCGAAATAGATAAGAAAATATTATTTTATTAGCTTTCGTATTTTTACATTATTATAAAGGTACTAAGCTATCAAATACATTGATAGTCGGGCATGTGCCCATAGAGAAGCTGTTTCAAGCAATATCAACAGTTAACAATCTTGTCTGTAAGGTTCAACATCTTTGTATGTGTCGAGTTTTGGCATCGAATATTGTTTGGCTTCATTTGATACTTTTTAGGAATTTTTTTGAATTATTTTAAAACTTGTATAACAAAGCAAAAATATCAGAAAAATAATTAGAATCTATTGGTGATGTTTGAGGGATTAATTACTGTACATCCTGGTTACATCTATATTACAGTTTTTCTTATGGAGCTCACGACACTAAAAGACTAACTAATATCCTTCATCTAATTAAATTTTTAGTTGAAAATGTTAAGTTGCATCATAAATTATATGAAAAAATACAAAATATAATTTTGTTGCGGATGTACTGTAATTTTTATGTAATGTTTAAAACTTTGTGAACTTTCAGATATAAGTCATGCTGTATACTACGTTATAGTGATGCTCTCCAATAAATAACTTTTTGTAATTTCTTGTACATTAATTACTTGCATTTATCCATGATTATAAGGTTATTATTGGACTATATAGTACCTCTATAGTTTCTGAGGCAGATGCTATAGTACTCTCTTTCTCAGGTGATTCTTGAGATCGTTCTTCACACTGTGAGGTATCTAGATCTTCCGTGGATGTATCTGCGATGGAAGTGTCAGGTATATCTAAAATGTAAAAGTTAAATTTCCCGCCAAAACTACTTCAATTAAAACATAATTTAAGTTTTATTAATTTTTAAATAACAATTATATTGAAAGCAAATTAAATTCCAAAACAATATGAAACAACTAAGTACACAAAATTAACTGGACAAAGTTTACGTTTGTGACACTTTTTGTCCAACACAATCTCTCTCTTGAAAGTGCATATTTAATATTACGGGATATATCACAAACCTTGTTTTAATTCTTGTTCCAACGCATCTTTTAAACGTTTTACCAAAGCCGCTTTATTTCCTTTGGTATCTAATCCACGTGCCGAAAGCTCAGACCTTAAATCCACAACTTTTAACTTTGCAGGATCTATTGTAGAACTCATTTTCACTATAAATAGTTTTTATCTCTTTAAAAAACTTAAGTACTACACAAAAACTTTCCACACACGTAAACCACGCGCAGTTTTGCAAATGGCGTCGCGTTGCTTTATTTTTTTTTGAGCGCATGCCTATACGACGTTCTTTCCAGCCCTAATAACCAGTGTAGCCAATAAAATATATAGAAATTACCTACCTAAACCTTTGATTTTAGCCGTGTTTTATTTATCCGATATGCCACTCAAGGATTTTATACAAGTAAAAAATCCTTGATCTCAACTTAGTTATTCTGAATGCAGGTAAATAAAACAAAGCATTTACAAAAAATTTCCAAATTGGAAAATTAACGAATGACATACGTTTTTTTTTTCAAGAATGCTTTGCACGTTGTAGTCAAATGCATTTTATTTATTCTTTATTTAATCATATAGTCCCCAAGCCAGCGACCTTTTTTCAAACTGATTACAAAAGTCATGAAAACGGTCTGGATCGCTTCTTTTTAACGAGTCTACCACGCTGTAAAATTTTTAGAATATGGGAAGGGCGCTTTTCCGCACTGCGAGTATTTAAACCTGTCGTTCTGAGCGGGTTCTCTTTTGTGATTACAACACTCGAATTTTTTATTTGAATTAAAAGAAAATGTGTTAAATAAGAAGCAAATTGAGTTGTCCGACAAAATAGAGGGCGCAATTGTCGAGTCTGACATCTCCAACATGTCGCTCTAGCGCGGTATGGTTTTACAATGGCTGTGCAACTAGCATTGCCAGATTCGCAACAGGGAGGGGATGGAGCTTGTCCAGACACACGAAGAACGGGGTGAGGAAAAGGAAGTAACTTTAAGTTTGTTACGTTTGTTACAAGTTTTTTCACTATGTAAAATCTAGTGTCTTTAAATTTTTTACTAACTTTTCCACACTGAAATTCACGACTCACGTTTGTTTAGCATGACGTTTTTCTTGATTATATTATGTATTTGTAGTAAGTATGAGAAAAATATTGGAAGTTTTGGCAAAAAGGTAAGTAAATATTAAATTGAGTTTTCCAATTAAATATAGTGAAAAGGGTTATGTTTGTTTACACACAAAAGGAAAATATTTATTATTTATTTATGATGTCAAAACATTCATATTCTTAAAAGATTGTTTTTTCTCCGTCAACTTTCCATTTTGTTTGTGTGTTTAGAAAACAGGTTTAACAGAAAATATAAAGTTTGTGAATAGAATTGTTTGTTTGTATGCAACATTAATAACCGCGCCATTATTCCATGGCTAGAAATTAGCCTCAATGATTTGGAATCGAGGGGATTATCCCTCTTTATAACATTAATAACCACATTAAAATTGCTAATAAATACTGTTTTATAAATTTTGCAGTTTTTTT